>NC_059195.1:552007-853924 GCF_020615455.1 Coregonus clupeaformis
TTTTTGTTGTTGTTTTTTCTCGGGGGGATGGATCAGCTTAATATTGCAGATAGATTGTATCTTCTATCAATGTAATTGTCTGCATCACTTCCAATCCCCCATGTTTTATTTTTATTTTTTATATATACAGTGGGGAAAAAAAGTATTTAGTCAGCCACCAATTGTGCATGTTCTCCCACTTAAAAAGATGAGAGAGGCCTGTAATTTTCATCATAGGTACACGTCAACTATGACAGACAAAATGAGAAAAAAAAATCCAGAAAATCACATTGTAGGATTTTTTATGAATTTATTTGCAAATTATGGTGGAAAATAAGTATTTGGTCAATAACAAAAGTTTCTCAATACTTTGTTATAAACCCTTTGTTGGCAATGACACAGGTCAAACGTTTTCTGTAAGTCTTCACAAGGTTTTCACACACTGTTGCTGGTATTTTGGCCCATTCCTCCATGCAGATCTCCTCTAGAGCAGTGATGTTTTGGGGCTGTCGCTGGGCAACACAGACTTTCAACTCCCACCAAAGATTTTCTATGGGGTTGAGATCAGGAGACTGGCTAGGCCACTCCAGGACTTTGAAATGCTTCTTACGAAGCCACTCCTTCGTTGCCCGGGCGGTGTGTTTGGGATCATTGTCATGCTGAAAGACCCAGCCACGTTTCATCTTCAATGCCCTTGCTGATGGAAGGAGGTTTTCACTCAAAATCTCACAATACATGGCCCCATTCATTCTTTCCTTTACACGGATCAGTCGTCCTGGTACCTTTGCAGAAAAACAGCCCCAAAGAATGATGTTTCCACCCCCATACTTCACAGTAGGTATGGTGTTCTTTGGATGCAACTCAGCATTCTTTGTCCTCCAAACACGACGAGTTGAGTTTTTACCAAAAAGTTATATTTTGGTTTCATCTGACCATATGACATTCTCCCAATCCTCTTCTGGATCATCCAAATGCACTCTAGCAAACTTCAGACGGGCCTGGACATGTACTGGCTTAAGCAGGCGGACACGTCTTGCACTGCAGGATTTGAGTCCCTGGCGGGCGTAGTGTGTTACTGATGGTAGGCTTTGTTACTTTGGTCCCAGCTCTCTGCAGGTCATTCACTAGGTCCCCCCCGTGTGGTTCTGGGATTTTGCTCACCGTTCTTGTGATCATTTTGACCCTACGGGGTGAGATCTTGCGTGGAGCCCCAGATCGAGGGAGATTATCAGTGGTCTTGTATGTCTTCCATTTCCTAATAATTGCTCCCACAGTTGATTTCTTCAAACCAAGCTGCTTACCTATTGCATATTCAGTCTTCCCAGCATGGTGCAGGTCTACAATTTTGTTTCTGGTGTCCTTTGTCAGCTCTTTGGTCTTGGCCATAGTGGAGTTTGGAGTGTGACTGTTTGAGGTTGTGGACAGGTGTCTTTTATACTGATAACAAGTTCAAACAGATGCCATTAATACAGGTAACGAGTGGAGGACAGAGGAGCCTCTTAAAGAAGAAGTTACAGGTCTGTGAGAGCCAGAAATCTTGCTTGTTTGTAGGTGACCAAATACTTATTTTCCACCATAATTTGCAAATAAATTCATAAAAAATCCTACAATGTGATTTTATGGATTTTTTTTTCTCAATTTGTCTTTCATAGTTGACGTGTACCTATGATGAAAATTAGAGGCCTCTCTCATCTTTTTAAGTGGGAGAACTTGCACAAATAGTGGCTGACTAAATACTTTTTTCCCCCACTGTATATTCCCCTTTATTACTTTTCAACCCCACCATCCTTTCCCTACTTGGAGTAAATTAGTGAACAACAACGCCCAGGCCTCTACTTCCGGTCTATACTTACTATCTACACCTTATGGACAGAGTTAATTTTACAATAATTCTATATCTATATATATATATTTTATTTTTTATTTTATTTTTTGCTCCTGAACTTCTTCTACTCTCAACCTCTCCGATCATTTTCATGATGTCCATCCGGTTTGCTTCTAAATGCCATATCTTTCTAACTGTGCTCTTTCCCAAAAGCTCCCAACATACAACCTATATACTTATTATGGACACGGTATGCTTACATTATTAACTATCTTTGTTATTATTTGTTGTTATTTGTTATTAGTCCCATCCTTCAACTCTATTCAATACCTCCCATCTATCTCTTAACACCATCCATATAGGATTTCTATTTGCCATATATATTTCAACCATACTGTGATGTTTTACAAAAGTTCTGAACCTTTCTATTCTCATTGCTTCTACAGATTGTAGAATTAAAAATAAACATTTTGCTAAAAGTATTATTATATTATTGATTGATTGACTATGACTTTTCAGATCACCCAGTAATGCTATCTGCAAGGTTAGTTCCAGGTAAATATTGCAATCCTTTAGCCATTCCTGGACCTGTGTCCAAAACAAGCTACAAAATGGACAGAACCAAAACAAATGATCTAATGATTCTATCTCTTCACAGCAAAATCTGCAGAGCTGGGAAGATTGTATCCCCCATATAAATAACATTCTATTGGTAGCAAGAATTTCATATAATAATTTAAATTGAAAGATTCTAATTTTTGAATCCGGTGTCGTTTTGCGTGTCAGTTCATAAACACTATGCCATGGGATCGGTGCGTCAAAGATCTCTTCCCAACTATTTTGCAATCTATATGGGACTGCTGTCAATCCTTTGGTCCTTAAGTGAAACTGATATACTTTTTTATTTATCACAGTTTTCCTTAACCAATTATGTTCTTTAATGCAAGGCCGACAGACAAGTTCCTTACTTTCTCCCCTTCAACTTTCCTCTTCCACTTTTCTTGGTAAGGCTGCAATTATTTGGTTGTAATTTTGGGTAGAGCAGACATTTCCATATGTTTTTGTTAGCTGCATGTGCGACATAACTCCACCAGTCCTACCGATGATATCATTTACGAAGATTATACCTTTTTTAAACATTCTGTCAAAAAATAAAGGTTTTTTGTAAATTAGTATATTTGAATTTAACCACAATATTTGTTGCATTATTTGTTCTGTCGTTTCTGGAGGATTAAATTGAAATTGCAACCAACTTTCTATGGCTTGTTTTAGAAATAGTGACATTTGGGAGATTATTTCCTTTTCAAATAACTGAAAGTGAGAGGTTGTAATCTGAATAAAGGGAAAAAGGCCTTTCTTGAACAGTGGGTGAGACAATCTTACTAATTTGCTTGAGAACCAGTTCGGATTTAAGTATAACTTTTGGATGACTGAAGATTTTAGTGATAGGTCTAATGCTTTAATATTTAATAATTTCTGTCCTCCGAATTCATATTCATTATATAAATATGCTCTTTTAATTTTGTCTGGCTTGCCGTTCCAAATAAAATTGAATATTTTTTTCTCATATAATTTAAAAAACTGTTTGCTAGGCGTAGGCAAGACCATAAGCAAATAGGTAAACTGGGATAATACTAAAGAGTTAATCAGGGTGATTTTTCCACAAATTGACAGGTATTTTCCTTTCCATGGTAGTAAGATCTTATCTATTTTTGCTAACTTTCTATTAAAATTTATTGAAGTGAGATCATTTATTTCCTTTGGGATATGTATTCGAGTATATCCACATCACCATCAGACCATTTTATTGGTAAACTACATGGTAATGTAAAAATTGTATTTTTTAGTGATCCAATACGTAATATAGTACATTTGTCATAATTTGGTTTTAATCCAGAGAGGTTAGAAAATGTATCTAGATCCTCTATGAGGCTGTGGAGGGATTCTAGTTGTGGATCTAAAAGAAAACATGAATCATCTGCGTACAATGACACCTTTGTTTTTAAGCCCTGTATTTCTAATCCTCTGATATTATTATTGGATCTGATTTTAATAGCTAACATCTCGATGGCCACAATAAATAGATATGCCGATAGTGGACAACCTTGTTTCACTCCTCTTGACAGTTTGAAACTTTCTGAGAAATAGCCATTATTTACTATTTTACACCTAGGGTTACTATACATGATTTTGACCCATTTTATAAGAGATTCTCCAAAATTGAAATGCTCCAGGCATTTATATATAAATTCCAGTCGAACTTTATCAAATGCCTTTTTCAAGTCTGCTATGAATAGCAGGCCTGGTTTCCCATATTTTCCATAGTGTTCTATTGTTTCCAATACTTGCCTTATATTATCTCCAATGTATCTTCCATGTAAAAAACCTGTCTGATTAGAATGAATAATATCCGACAATACCTTTTTAATTCTATGCGCTATACATTTTGCTAGGATTTTTTGCATCACAACACTGAAGTGTAAGGGGCCTCCAATTTTGTAAATGGACTGGATCTTTATATTTTCCACTTGTATCCTGTTTCAGTAATAATGAGATCAGACCTTCTTCTTGAGTGTCAGATAATCTACCATTTACATAGGAGTGGTTAAAACATGCTAATAACGGTCCTCTTAGTATATCAAAAAGGTTTGGTATACCTCGATTGGTATGCCATCCAACCCTGGAGTTTTCCCGGACTTAAAGTCTTTAATTGCATCCAGAAGTTCCTCCTCTGTAATTTCACCTTCACATAAGTCTTTCTGTGTGGCTGTTAATTTGACATTATCAATAGGAAAAAAATCTCTACAATTAGCTTCAGTTAGAGGAGATGGAGGCGACTGAAAAGAAAACATATGCTTAAAATACTTTGTTTCTTCCTTCAAAATATCATTAGGTGAATTATGGGTGACTCCGTCAATTGTAACCAGTTTCATTAAGTTCTTTTTGGTAGCATTCCTATGTTGAAGATTAAAAAAGAATTTTGTGCATTTTCCCCCATATTCCATCCAGTTTGCTTTATTTTTATAATATATTACACTTGATCTTTCTTGAATAAGTTTTTCCATTTCTTTTTGTTTATCCTCTAATTTATTCTCAGCCTCTATGTTACAGTTTTTATTGCCATCTATCTGTTCTGTTAGACTTTCTATTTCCTTTCTTAGTATAAACTCTTTTGACCTAAATTGCTTTTGTTTTCGAGATGAGTACTGAATTGCATGGCCTCTAAAGGCACATTTAAAGGTGTCCCATACAATAAGGGGATTCGCTTGTACCTATGTTATGTTGGAAAAAGTCAGTTATAAATTCCTTTGTTCTAATTATAAATAAATTATCATCTAATAGGCTTTGATTAAATTTCCAATATCCTCGCCCACGTGGAAATTCAGTCAGAGTAATGTATATGCCTATTATATGATGGTCCGACCGCATTCTGTCCCCTATCAACACTTTTTTTTACTTTTGGTGCCAACGAGAATGAGATAAGAAAGAAGTCAAGACGACTAGCTTGATTCAGTCTCCGCCATGTATATCTCACTAGATCAGCATATTTAAGCCTCCATATATCTACTAGTTCTAATGTATCCATGACATTCACAATTTCCTTAAGAGCATGTGGGTGATTGTTTGTGGTGTGATTTCCTTTTCGGTCCATTGAGCTATTTAAAACAGTATTATAATCCCCCCACCATAATAATATTGTCTTGAGTTGCTTGCAGGCTTGATAATTTATTATATATATTGTCAAAGAATTGTGGATCATCATTATTTGGTCCGTAAAGGTTAATGAGCCATATCTGTTTATGGTCCAATACCATATTTAAAATAATCCATCTACCTTGCGTATCTATTTGGACAATTTGCACATTCGGATCGAAATTACTATTAATTAATATCATCACCCCTTTTGAATTTCTTTGCCCATGGGAGAAGTATATTTCCCCCATTCTTTTTTTCCACGCTACTTCATCTCGAATTGTTGAATGAGTTTCCTGTATACAATAGATATTATATTCCTTCTCTTTGAGCCATGTAAATATTGTTCTTCTTTTGTTATTATCAGCTAAGCCATTACAATTATAACTGGCTATACTTATTTCACCATACACCATAATGAGATACAAGTTTCAAGTCTATTTATCATTATATATGTTTGTAAATTTACCAATAAAAATAGCGTAATGATTGAGTGTCCATATAGCTGTACCGTGATATTTGCATTGCTACGGAGTAACCCTTCAATTGTTCTCCACTAATTCCCCGCTAAAGCCCCTCCCCATCCCAAGTTGAGCCGTCATCCCAGTGATCAGCATCCCCCCCACGTCCCTCCGTATCCCTAAGGCCCCGAGAGGCCAGGACCCATCCATCGAAAACAGCACACAGTGCCACCCACAAAACAGAAGCAGGTTAACCGCCAAAAGCATTTCCAATGCTTTCACCTCTATATATATATATCTATATAACTATTATTATTATTTTTTATTATGCATATCCTATTTTCCATCATTATCAATTAATATGCGTAATAATGTCGGCAGTTCACGCATAGGATTCTAACATATAACCAGGATTGCCATTGTATTACATTTAATTCATTGACAAGCAATTATTATCCTAGCAAATAATTCCCGCGGTCCATCCCATACCCCCAACATCCCCACCCCCCCCACAACAGATGCCAGACCAGCACACACGCACATACTCACATACTCCAACACACTCAACCCCCCTCCTCCACAATCCACCATAAAATCCGATACTCAACGGCTGTTATATCCCAGAGCCCAACTCGAGAAATAACTTGATCTACGAGTGCACATACAGTTAAAGCTGATTGAGAAAGCATGCAAATTGAGCAGAAATTGATAACAATGTGAGATTTGATTAATCTACTTAATCTATGTCAAGTCCTAGGTGATGGAGATCAGATCCACCCTCTTCACCTGAGACACAAACACTCTCTGATCCCCTGTTGTAACCATTTTCCCAAGCATCTCCATGCGGTCAGACCTTTGATTATTTTGTGCCACCTGGGCCACAATGATAAACCCCCTCTCTGATTGTCCGAGTGTGACCCCCTCCCCATGGGTTACTGCAGCCAGTGTTGCCAGCACTGCCACTACCTGGGTGGGCGTACCCCACCGGAATCCCCACCGGCTAGGTAAAAGGTCGTCAAGGTTCTCATTAGCAGCTTTGAGAATTTCCTTGTATATTATGCTCTCCCATCAGGGGGCTCTGCAGCTTTGTTAAACCTAATCCAGAAATCTACTGGACCCTCATTAGCATATGGTTTGATTGAATAGAAATCAGCTAATGGCATACCTGAGCAAACAGTATCCCCAAAGTGTTGCTTGAAAACACTGAACACCGCCTTAACATCTGTGACAACAAGGTTGTTACGCTTCCAGACATTGGTCACATCCCGTGCCCTCCCCATGAGCCTAGACATCACCTCCCCAACATTCCCAGACCCAGTGTAACCCCTATTCTCTAGGTAGACTTCCATTAACTCCTCCCACTCCAGGACAGAGTACTTATCTGAGCCATCACCCCTAAAAAGAGGTGGAGCACTAACATCTGACTTCACAACCAGATTCAGCTTGGACGCATCAATAAAGGTTGACCCACACTGCTCAGGCAGGGGAAACTGCTGGGGTTGGTGAGGGGGACGGGCAGGAGAAAGACTTGAAACCCCAGGCTGCAGTAAACTCGCTCTGATAGATTCTCCTATCTCTGAACCAATCTGCTTAATAAGGTCACTAAGCTGACTCGGAGGCGTCCCATTATCACCGAGTACTGTGGATGATGGTACATCAAAAGACAGAGGTGGGATACCCTGGTCAGGTGGAACAAACAGCCTACCCCTCCCAGTGCTTGCAAACTCAGGACTAGCAAACGCTCTACTCCCAGGAGCTGACTGTACAATTGGTGTAAATGGAAGGACACCCCTCCCTCTACCCACACTAAAATCCCCAGCATAACACGTCTTATGGATTTGAGAATATTCCATGGCTCAACAGAGCACTAAAATACAATGTAATTTAGTGCATTCAAATACCAAAAAAAATAAATGCAATAAACAAATTCATCCAAAACATACAAATAAGCACGAATACCTGTATCTAATGAATATGCTACATTCACTTTCACTGTTTACAGTATATATTCACTTACAGTAAGCCATCAACAAATTCACATGCGCAGGTCGTGCACCTCATCCACATGCACAGCTCCGGCGGTCGGCTTGAGCTGACCAGTCGGCAGGTCACGTAATTAGGACACGGCCACAACTGGAATTCTGATGGTTGGATAATTTTTATTCGACCTGCACACGAAGAGACAACACACAATATGTTAGCTCTTGGTGCAGCCACAGCTCTCGGGCACCTTGCTAGTTGAAGGTCAGGCAAAAGAGAACAGGTGCTGCATGCACACATTCAGTGCCTAACAACACACTATACAATACAAGTAAAATGATATACAACATAATTCTGACAAAATAAATGACATACCTGTACACGAATAGACAACACACAATAGCTTAGCCCTTGGTGCAGCCACAGCTCTCGGGCACCTGCGTGAGCACATAGAAACTCACTGTCTAATCAGAGACTTCCAACACATTAGTTCCCACAATGAGTTCATCAACCTGCCCATCAACAATAAGCACTGGGACTACATAACAGAAGCCATAAAGTTGAATTTTTAAGTCACACATGCCCACTGGGCTAGTTTGTTCCCACCACAACCCACCAGGATGATGTCTGAAGGAGCTAGAAAGTTCCCCTCTACCACTCCTGCCTCCCTCAACCGAGGTACAATATCTGCGCGCAGAGTAGCAGCCATGGACCCACTATCTAACATCCCCTTCAGCTCAACTTTATCCTGTACTAGCACAGTGGTGTAAAACAAACTGTCATTCTGAGTAATTCTCATTGTGTTCTGAAAAATGACTGTGTTGTTCTTGGGTACTGACTCACAAAAGTAAGAATAAACAGATTGGATATCATCATCAGTGGAGGAAAAATAAGAATGCCCCACATTGCCCTCCTCAGAACGGAGGCTTTCTAGTTTTCCTGAGACCTGCCAGTCTGTCCACATCCAGGGTTCTGTCGCTGCCCAGCCTCACTACAGTCAAAGCTCATGTGGCCCGGAGAAAAGCACTTGACGCACAGCTGGTGCATCTGACAGTGAGCTTTGGTCCAGTGATTAGTGCTTCCACAGTCAGCGCACTCATGCTGACGTTTGTGGAACTGTTTACGGGGCCCTCTACATTTAACATGTTTAAGTCATTTAGCAGACGCTCTTATCCAGAGCGACTTACAGTTAGTGCATACGTTACTTTTTTTTCATACCCCCGTGGGAATCGAACCCACAACCCTGGCGTTGCAAACACCATGCTCTACGAACTGAGCCGGCCATTCCCTCCACTACCCTAGGCGACACTGGTCCAATTGTGCGCCGCCCCATGGGTCTCCCGGTCGCGGCCGGCTACGACAGAGCCTGGATTCAAACCAGGATCTCTAGTGGCACAGCTAGCGCTGCGATGCAGTGCCTTGGACCACTGCGCCACTCACAGACTGAGTATTGCTGAGTATTGCTGACCAGAGCCTTCTCTAACAAAGTCAAAACTTTCTTTAATGTCCCACCCTCAGATACAGATGGTGCCTGGTCTGGTTCACGGCCACATTGAGAAAAAGATGACACATTAGGTCTTTTCACAGGACCCACTCCCTCCTGAGGGCAGTCAAAAACAGCAGCAACCTGCTGTGAAAGTTGTGTTCTACATGCTTTACGTTCCCTTAACAGTTCATCCAACCGATCCTGTACCTCACTGGCTGTCCAGTCACGAATGGGTTTGCTCTTGAACACTTGGGCCAACTCTTTATCAGGACAGTTGCGTACAAACATGACTGCCAACTCTGAGCACTGATTGGGTAAGGTCCTGCCCTCACTCACAAGGTACTGTTCGGCTGCCTCTGCAGCTTTGTTAAGCCTAATCCAGAAATCTATTGGACCCTCATTAGCATATGGTTTGATTGAATAGAAATCAGCTAATGGCATACCTGAGCAGACAGTATCCCCAAAGTGTTGCTTGAAAACACTGAACACCGCCTTAACATCTGTGACAACAAGGTTGTTACGCTTCCAGACTTTGGTCACATCCCGTGCCCTCCCCATGAGCCTAGACATCACCTCCCCAACATTCCCAGACCCAGTGTAACCCCTCTTCTCTAGGTAGACTTCCATTAACTCCCTCCCACTCCAGGACAGAGTACTTATCTGAGCCATCACCCCTAAAAAGAGGTGGAGCACTAACATCTGACTTCACAACCAGATTCAGCTTGGACGCATCAATAAAGGTTGACCCACACTGCTCAGGCAGGGGAAACTGCTGGGGTTGGTGAGGGGGACGGGCAGGAGAAAGACTTGAAACCCCAGGCTGCAGTAAACTCGCTCTGATAGATTCTCCTATCTCTGAACCAATCTGCTTAATAAGGTCACTAAGCTGACTCGGAGGCGTCCCATTATCACCGAGTACTGTGGATGATGGTACATCAAAAGACAGAGGTGGGATACCCTGGTCAGGTGGAACAAACAGCCTACCCCTCCCAGTGCTTGCAAACTCAGGACTAGCAAACGCTCTACTCCCAGGAGCTGACTGTACAATTGGTGTAAATGGAAGGACACCCCTCCCTCTACCCACACTAAAATCCCCAGCATAACACGTCTTATGGATTTGAGAATCTTCCATGGCTCAACAGAGCACTAAAATACAATGTAATTTAGTGCATTCAAATACCCAAAAAAATTATTGCAATAAACAAATTCATCCAAAACATACAAATAAGCACGAATACCTGTATCTAATGAATATGCTACATTCACTTTCACTGTTTACAGTATATATTCACTTACAGTAAACCATCAACAAATTCACATGCGCTGGTCGTGCACCTCATCCACATGCACAGCTCCGGCGGTCGGCTTGAGCTGACCAGTCGGCAGGTCACGTAATTAGGGACACGGCCACAACTGGAATTCTGATGGTTGGATAATTTTTATTCGACCTGCACACGAAGAGACAACACACAATATGTTAGCTCTTGGTGCAGCCACAGCTCTCGGGCACCTTGCTAGTTGAAGGTCAGGCAAAAGAGAACAGGTGCTGCATGCACACATTCAGTGCCTAACAACACACTATACAATACAAGTAAAATGATATACAACATAATTCTGACAAAATAAAAGACATACCTGCACACCACGAGACAACACACAATAGGTTAGCCCTTGGTGCAGCCACAGCCTCGGCACCTGCGTGAGCACATAGAAACTCACTCAAACACTGCCCCAAATACTCCCGAGTTACAATAGGTACCCTAATTAGCGAGCTCGGTGAAAGTTGTTAACATACATCTTTATATTGTCCACATTGTAACAAAACCTGTAGTTGCGTAACAGCACTTTGTGTAACTTTACCACAGTTTTATATTGACAAATTACGGCGCCAAGGACAACATACCTTGCTAGTTGAAGGTCAGGCAAAAGAGAACAATAAAAGCGTACATAAATACAGATAACCCGCGATGGACCAAACCAAAATATACATAACTTTTACAATTAGGTGTATTTGCAATATAGATACATAAAAATGTTTGTATACCAAAAAATAACATTAGCTATGCAGCTGTAATTAAATAAAGAAACCACATTGAATTATTATTATTATTAACTTATTAACATCCCCTCTTGACCTGGCCTACTTGAACTGTCCTTGTGTGCAATTTGGTGCATAATCTAGGGGAACAACATCACACTACTACACATATAATTCAAGTCATACCTTTATTGTCATTCATGCTCTTATTTTTAACCTAGTAGTTTTGCAAAAGTGTAACCTGCGTCAATTCTAGGAAATATTGGAATAACGTGCTTAAGAGGAGCCCTGACACGCACAACAGGATAACACAACTACCACATTTTCAATTGACAATCATTGATTTAAATGGATGTGGTCAATAGATTTGTATAGGCATATATACTAATTTAATTTAACTTGTAAGCCAACGTTGGATTAGTAGGTCTATGCAACATGCACCTGGATAACCGCGTCATGAATCGGAACGGGCTCCAACGTCCTCATATTATGACAAAATAAAGATCTTAATATTTCACGAAATAAAGACATAGAAGAAAACAGGTTCTAGAAACTCAATTTCTCCATGGCAATAGAATGTAAACATGTAAATAGCGCCAAACATATCCAAATATCGCCTACAACTCAATTCTCAGCGCAGCATATTGGACGACTCCACAGGCATTGATCATTCGCGACTTTAAGTCATTCCTGTTATCTCTAGAGCATCCCGTATATTTATAGCGCTGCATTTCGTCCCCCTCTGACCATGGATAGGGTTGGGAGCATTCCTGAGTTCACTTATGGTCCCACTAAGGTAATCTTAGGAGATATTCCTTTTGGCATACTGTAAATGCCTGTGCATAATGTACCTAATTAAGCATAATTATTTTAATTATCTTCAAAGGAATTCTGTAGAAGCAGCCTTTATTTTCAGACTCTGCAGGCCTGCTGGGAGGAAGCATATTACAATAAACAGGTAAGATTCATCCCACAAAAACAGTAACCACAGAAAAAAAGAGATAGATTTAATCCCAAAACAAGAGTTTTATTTCAAGACAGTTTAGAGAAGATGGTCATAAGAGTTTTTAATATCACTTGCAAATTGTGAGACATGAGCAGTTGTGAAATGTTGCGAGAAGCCCTTCTGAAAGCACATTATATGGTCTTTAGTGGCACGGTCTCACACCTTACCTCATCTTGCAGAAGAAGCTCATGGTCCACTATCTGCTGCTCCAGAGTCGAGGCCAGGTCTCGCCCCATGTCACCATGGAGCACATGAGCGACTGGCTGGTGTCTCAGGGCAAAAAATCCCTTAGGGAGAGGTGAGTACCACGTCAGCTCTCACCTTCACTGCCATTCTCTGTCACCAGCAGCACTCCAGGAGGTGTGGGTAAAATAAACAACAGATAAATAGGAAGCCAGGAAAGTTGAAATGCTTTGTGTTTTATTTGAAGGGTGTGGAAGGAAACCCTGGAGGAGGGGAACGAACTCGCTCGGCTGGTAAGAGAATGAGAGTTAGAGACTTAGACTATCAGTCAGTGAGCTCCTTTCTAGCCTTTCAACAACTAGTCAGTACAGCAGAATATATCTGTTGTGAAATTACACTAATGGGACTTCCTGTTTCCTACGGCAGACCTGGGAAGTAAACACCTGCCTAAAAATGATTGACATGGAGCACAAGGCTGTCTGCAAGCTCCGCCGCTCTATGCACACCACCTCTCCAGCTGGCGCTGACATGTGAGTTCCATGTACTGCCCTGCATACAGCTTGCTCCATTCATCTACACATCTGGAGCTATGCAGAAAATAACTAGGGCAGTGTTCTCTGTGTGAACATTGCACATCGTTTAGCTTTCTCTGCTGCTTTTTGTTGATTTCAGCGACCCCCAAGGTCCACATCATCGTGGAGAGAGCTGTGAGGAGCATTCTGGACAAGCTGTCCAATAAGCCCTGTAGCAACCTGCTCAGCCCATCCCAGGTGGTGGTGGAGCTGGTGCCCAGGATCCTCCTGGCCCTGTGGCTTCAGCCAGAGGAAGGCCATTCAGATCACCCCATCCTCCTAAGCGGGATGGCTGTGAGTATGGTGGTGGCCGTAGGGGAGAAGCTCTCCAACACGTTGAAGGCCTCTTCTCCTCACACCCCTTTCTCCCGTGCTGCTGCTTTTGACTCTGTGAGGTCGATCCTCGGGAGAATCAGGCAGTCCTTCTCCCTGGATGACCTCACAACCCCTTTTTTTATGAGCTCTGTCTGTGCCTTTGTGGCGGACGAGGTGAAAAGCTACTTCCAGCCTACTGCAGACACCCTGCCAGTCCCCCCTGTCCTAGTGGTGGCCGTCTCCGCCACACTACCAGCTGACATCCAAGCAGGTGAGTAGCACTCATAGAGAGCACTCTGACAGATGCCTTTTGTCATGACATCCTGGTGCCTTGTAGTAGTAAAGCCAATCAGGATTTTAATTGTCACCCCAAACACAGATGCAGACCTGGCTTCTTCGCACCTGGAGGTTGTGGACATCACCCCTAACAAAGAGGCTCACCTGGCTTCTTCCCACCTGGAGCTTGGGGACATCACCCCTAACACAGAGTTAGACCCGGCTTCTTCCTATCAGAAGGTTGTGGAAACCACCCCTAACACAGAGGCAGACCGGACTTCTTCCCACCTGGAGGTTGTGGACATCCCCCCTAACACAGAGGCAGACCCGGCTTCTTCCCACCTGGAGCTTATGGACATCCCCCCTAACACAGCGGCATTCCCGGCTTCTTCCCACCTGGAGCTTATGGACATCCCCCCTAACACAGCGGCAGACCGGGCTTCTTCTCACCTGGAGGTTGTGGACATCACCACTAACACAGAGGCAGACCCGGCTTCTATCCACCTAGAGGTTGCGGACATCACCCCTAACACAGAGGCAGACCTGGCTTCTTCCCACCTGGAGGTTGTTTACAAAACCCGTAGCACAGAGGCAGACCCGGTATCTTACCACCTGGAGGTTGAGGACATCACTCCTAACACAGAGGCAGACCTGGCTTCTTTCCACCTGGAGGTTGCGGATATCACCCCTAACACAGAGGCAGACCTGGCTTCTTCCCACCTGGAGGTTGTTTACAAAACCCGTAGCACAGAGGCAGACCCGGTATCTTACCACCTGGAGGTTGAGGACATCACTCCTAACACAGAGGCAGACCTGGCTTCTTTCCACCTAGTTGTTGTGGACATCACTTTTGACACAGAGGCAGACCCAGCTTATTCCCAGCTGGAGGTTGTGGAAGTCACCCCTAATATAGAGGTAGAACCTGTCTCTTCCCACTTGGAAGTTGTGGACATCACACCTTACACAGAGGCAGACCCGGCTTCTACCCACCTGAAGGTTGTGGACATCACCCCTAACACAGAGGCAGACCCGGCTTGTTCTCAGCTGGAGGTTTTGGACCTCTCCCCTAACACAAATGCATACCCGGCTTCTTCACTCTTGGAGGTTGTGGACGTCACACTTGAAGAAAAGCCTCTCATGGTGGCCGTCTCCGCCACTCTGCCATCTGCCATCCAAGCAGGTGAGTAAGACTTATAGAAAGCACTCTGACAGGTGCCATTTGTCATGATAACATGTAAAGTGTTGGTCCCATGTTTCATGAGCTGAAATAAAAGATCCCATTCAACTGGCCAGTGTTTAGAACTCTACGGTTTGCATTTATTTACGTTCTGTCCCGCTTTTGTCCTTTTCCAGAGGATGTTGCTGTGGTCACCCTGGACGTCACCCCACACGTCACCAAGGACGTGACCCTGGATGTTCCATGCAGGGCGAGGAAAGGGGCAGTCCGGCGTTTTTTTGCAGGCTTTGGAGGGCAGTGTGCTGCTGCGCTTGCCACAAGGAAGAGGAGGAACAATATTAACTATTCATTAGACCAGAAACAGGATTGAACCATAGACCATTAAATTCTTTGCATTATAGTTGCCTTCAATTCTGATTTTCTTCTGTTTAATTCTTAATTAATTTCAGAACATTTCTCTAAACTTTGTGGAGTAGGTTGTATAAATAAGTGGGAAACATCCCAATCCCAATTTTAATGCTTTTAATAATTAACTTATTACATTTTTTTTAGATGTATTATTTGACAAAAAAGTGGAGTGCGCGACAAAAAAACTTTAATCATCATAGAAAACTCTTGCTCACTATTAAAAATGCATTGTTTTATTCAAGCAAGGTTAAAAGATTAACGTTTCGGCCTAGTCTATGACATTTTTTACATTTTACATTTTAGTCATTTAGCAGACGCTCTTATCCAGAGCGACTTACAGGAGCAATTAGGGTTAAGTGCCTTGCTCAAGGGCACATTTACGTCATTTAGCAGACGCTCTTATCCAGAGCGACTCACCAATTGGTGCGTTCACCCTATAGCCAGTGGGATAACCACTTTACAACTTTTTTTTTTTTTTTGGGGGGGGTAGAAGGATTACTTTATCCTATCGCAGGTATTCCTTAAAGAGGTGGGGTTTCAAATGTCTCCGGAAGGTGGTGAGTGACTCCGCTGTCCTGGCGTCGTGAGGGAGCTTGTTCCACCATTGGGGTGCCAGAGCAGCGAACAGTTTTGACTGGGCTGAGCGGGAACTATGCTTCCGCAGAGGAAGGGGAGCCAGCAGGCCAGAGGTGGATGAACGCAATGCCCTCGTTTGGGTGTAGGGACTGATCAGAGCCCGAAGGTACAGAGGTGCCGTTCCCCCTCACTGCTCCATAGGCAAGCACCATGGTCTTGTAGCGGATGCGAGCTTCAACTGGAAGCCAGTGGAGTGTGCGGAGGAGGGGGTGACGTGAGAGAACTTGGGAAGGTTGAACACCAGACGGGCTGCGGCATTCTGGATGAGTTGTAGGGGTTTAATGGCACAGGCAGGGAGGCCAGCCAACAGCGAGTTGCAGTAGTCCAGACGGGAGATGACAAGTGCCTGGATTAGGACCTGTGCCGCTTCCTGTGTAAGGCAGGGTCGTACTCTCCGAATGTTGTAGAGCATGAACCTGCAGGAGCGGGTCACCGCCTTGATGTTGGCGGAGAACGACAGGGTGTTGTCCAGGGTCACGCCTAGGCTCTTCGCACTCTGGGAGGAGGACACAGCGGAGTTGTCAACCGTGATGGCGAGATCATGGAACGGGCAGTCCTTCCCCGGGAGGAAGAGCAGCTCCATCTTGCCAGGGTTCAGCTTGAGGTGGTGATCCGTCATCCATACTGATATGTCTGCCAGACATGCAGAGATGCGATTCGCCACCTGGTTATCAGAAGGGGGAAAGGAGAAGATTAGTTGTGTATCGTCAGCGTAGCAATGATAGGAGAGGCCATGTGAGGATATGACAGAGCCAAGTGACTTGGTGTATAGGGAGAAAAGGAGAGGGCCTAGAACTGAGCCCTGGGGGACACCAGTGGTGAGAGCACGTGGTGCGGAGACAGCTTCTCGCCACGCCACTTGGTAGGAGCGACCGGTCAGGTAGGACGCAATCCAGGAGTGAGCCGCGCCGGAGATGCCCAGCTCAGAGAGGGTGGAGAGGAGGATCTGATGGTTCACAGTATCAAAGGCAGCAGACAGGTCTAGAAGGACAAGAGCAGAGGAGAGAGAGTTAGCTTTAGCAGTGCGGAGAGCCTCCGTGACACAGAGAAGAGCAGTCTCAGTTGAATGACCAGTCCTGAAACCTGACTGGTTTGGATCAAGAAGGTCATTCTGAGAGAGATAGCAAGAGAGTTGGCTAAAGACGGCACGCTCAATAGTTTTGGAAAGAAAAGAAAGAAGGGATACTGGTCTGTAGTTGTTGACATCAGTGGGATCGAGTGTTGGTTTCTTGAGAAGGGGAGCAACTCTCGCTCTCTTGAAGACGGAAGGGACATGGCCAGCGGTCAAGGAGGAGTTGATCAGCGAGGTGAGGTAGGGGGAGAAGGTCACCGGAGATGGTCTGGAGAAGAGAGGAGGGGATGGGGTCAAGCGGGCAGGTTGTTGGGCGGCCTGCAGTCACAAGTCGCAGGATTTTATCTGGAGAGAGAGGGGAGAAAGAAGTCAAAGCATAGGGTAGGGCAGTGTGAGTAGGACCAGCAGTGTCATTAGACTTAACAAACGAGGATCGAATGTCGTCAACCTTCTTTTCAAAGTGGTTGACGAAGTCATCCACAGAGAGAGAGGAGGGGGGCGGGGGGAGGATTCAGGAGGGAGGAAAATGTGGCAAAGAGCTTCCTAGGGTTAGAGGCAGATGCTTGGAATTTAGAGTGGTAGAAAGTGGCCTTAGCAGCAGAAACAGATGAAGAAAGTGTAGAGAGGAGGGAGTGAAAAGATGCCAGGTCGGCAGGGAGTTTAGTTTTCTTCCATTTCCGCTCCGCTGCCCGGAGCTCTGTTCTGTGAGCTCGCAATGAGTCATCAAGCCACGGAGCTGGAGGGGAGGACCGAGCCGGCCGGGAGGATAGGGGACACAGAGAGTCAAAGGATGCAGAAAGGGAGGAGAGGAGGGTTGAGGAGGCAGAATCAGGAGATTGGAGGGAGAAGGATTGAGCAGAGGGAAGAGATGATAGGATGGAAGAGGAGAGAGTAGTGGGAGAGAGAGAGCGAAGGTTGCGGCGGCGCATTACCATCTGTGTAGGGGCAGAGTGAGTAGTGTGGGAGGAGAGCGAGAGAAAAGGGAAACAAAGTAGTGGTCGGAGACATGGAGGGGAGTTGCAGTGAGATTAGTAGAAGAGCAGCATCTAGTAAAGATGAGGTCAAGCGTATTGCCTGCCTTGTGAGTAGGGGGGACGGTGAGAGGGTGAGGTCAAAAGAGGAGAGAAGTGGAAAGAAGGAGGCAGAGAGAAATGAGTCAAATGTGGACATAGGGAGGTTGAAATCCCCCAAAACTGTGAGGGGGTGAGCCATCCTCAGGAAAGGAACTTATCAAGGCGTCAAGCTCATTGATGAACTCTCCAAGGGAACCTAGAGGGCGATAGATGACAAGGATATTAAGCTTAAATGGGCTAGTGACTGTGACAGCATGGAATTCAAATGAGGAGATAGACAGATGGGTTAGGGGAAAAATTGAGAATGTCCACTTGGGAGAGATGAGGATTCCTGTGCCACCACCCCTCTGACCAGATGCTCTCGGGGTATGCGAGAACACATGGTCAGACGAGGAGAGAGCAGTAGGAGTAGCAGTGTTTTCAGTGGTAATCCATGTTTCCGTCAGCGCCAGGAAGTCGAGGGACTGGAGATTAGCATAGGCTGGGATGAAGTCAGCTTTGTTGGCAGCAGAACGGCAGTTCCAGAGGCTGCCTGAGACCTGGAACTCCAGGTGTGGGGTGCGTGCAGGGACCACCAGGTTAGAGAGGCAGCAGCCACGCGGTGTGGGGCGTTTGTGTAGCCTGTGCAGAGAGGAGAGAACAGGGATAGGCAGAGGCATAGTTGACAGGCTGTAGCAAATGGCTACAATAATGCAGAGGAGATCGGAATGAAATGAACTAAACATCTGGGACAGTAGAGAGCAGGGCCTTCCTCACCAAAAACTTCTACTTCTAACAACTATAATTGTTTCACTGAACCACCCGAACAAAAACTCTACCAACTTCCACCTTTAGAAATCAGAATTGTTGTGAACCACAGCGGTTCAATGTTTAAAGGAATAGTCTCAACCCACTTTATTCAGCTAGCTAACTAAGACACCATAGCTAACTAGCATGCTAGCATCCAAAAACACACAGTTTAGCACCAACACTTGCATCCAAAAACACACAGTTTAGCGCCAACACTTGGTCACAACAAACCACGATATGACGATATGCAAGTTGTGATTGCCCAGTTAAAGGGGGACCCAGACTCACCCTGGTTCTTGAGGGTTGCAGACACTGAATAATTATCATTTGAAATAAATGGCACTTTTCAAGTCTTGACTAAAAATCTTTAATGAATATGAATTTAAATACAATTGACTTGAGGATCAGAGCAGGCAGGCTGACTGGCTTGCCCTGAAGGCCCTCTGCCTCTACCTCTGTGTGGTTAATCTCAGCCAAGAGGTTGTATGGGTTGTCTGTCTCTCTCTGGGTGTGAATCACTATCACTATGACCCCTCGCTCCGCCTGCCCGTTGGCCTGATTAGAAGGCTTCCACTCTCATTCCTTGTTCACAGGAGCAGGGGTGATGGCATCCGGGGTAACCTCCTCCTCTCCTGTATCTAACCCATCTTTCTGGCTGTGAGTTCGACTGAGGTCACTCATTCTCTCTCCCAGGGTGTTGGATAGTTTCTCCTCCTCTGTGTCTTGTGTATTTTCTACATTGTAGAATAATAGTGAAGACATCAAAACTATTAAATAACACATATGGCATCATGTAGTAACCAAAAACGTGTTACACATATCAAAAATATATTTCAGATTTGAGATTCTTCAAAGTAGCCACCCTTTGCCTTGATCACAGCTTTGTACATACAGAATAATACGAAATGTTCTGAGACCAGGTTGCGCTTTCACCTCCCCGGTAAGAGGGGAATAAGGCAACCTCAGAGTTACATTCAAGGATACTTTATTGACACACACGGATGAAATGGACATGGAAAGGTAGTGGAATGATAGTGGTCCTGTAATGGACAGATAACAGGGGTAATGAAGATGCACAATAACTGATAGCACAAGTAGAGCAACAACGCTATTAACAAAGGAAGGGCTGTATTAATGGCATAATGCTACCTGCAGAGTATTACACAACACAGTAAACACAGAGAGGCAATGGTAGTAGGCAATGGTAGTAAATATAAAGAACAACAAGTAAGAATGATATACATGTTACAAACTCACTTTGTGCACGTACACTATCCCACGGTATCTCTGTGCATTCAAATTGCATCGATAAAATGCAATTGGGTTCATTGTCCATAGCTTATGCCTGCCCATACCATAACCCCACTGCCACCATGGAGCATTCACAACGTTGACATCAGCCAACAGCTCGCCCATACGCTGCTTTACAAGTGGTCTGAAGTCGTGAGGCCAGTTAGAAGTACTGCCAAATTCTCTAAAGCCGCTTTGGCTTATGGTTGAGAAATTAACATAAACGTATCTGTTAACAGCTCTGGTGGACATTCCTGCAGTCTGTAAGCCAATTGCACGCTGCCTCAAAACTTGAAACATCTGTGCATTGTGTTGTGTGACAAAACTGCACATTTTAGAGTGGCATTTTATTGTCCTCAGCACAAGGTGCACCTGTGTAATTATCATGCTGTTTAATCAGTTTCTTGATATGCCATATTTGTCAGGTGGATGGATTATCTTGGCAAAGGAGAAATGCTCGCTTACAGGGATGTAAACAAATTTGTGTACACAATTTGAGAGAAATAAGCTTTTTGTGCGAATGGAACATTTCTGGGATTTTTATTTCAGCTCATGAAACATGGGACCAACACTTTACATGTTGCGTTTATATTTTTGTTCAGTGTAGTTATTAGGTTGGTAGATTGGGATCCTATCTGGGCTAGCTAAAGCCATCTTCATGGTTAGTAGTATGACAGAGAAAATATAGCAAGACAAATTTAAACATCACAAATCTGAGGGGGCAAGTGACCCTGTGCCCCCTTTGGGCATGACGTCTCTGCTATCAACCACATCATTCTGTCTCCGTGAATATTCAAAACAGACACATTCATTCAGGTCTGGTACTGGTCCTACCATATAGATCAGGGATGGACAATTCCAGTCCTTGGGGGTCGGAGGGGTGTCACACTTTTTCCCCATCCCTAGCAAACACAGATGATTAAACTTATTGCATTCTAAACTGAAACCCATGAGTACTTGATTATTAGAGTCAAACGTGTTAGCTGGGGCTGGGGGAAAAATGTAACACCAATCAGGTCCCGAGGACTGGAGTTGCCCATCCCTAATATAGATGCTCTGTTTGCACGCATCGAGGGATGTGGTGAGTGACAGTGGAGACAAGGGAGCACACAGAAACAGCTTTGTCCTTTTAGAAAGTCGTCATAATCCTTAAATAAATATGATATGTATTCAAGAAATGCAGAGCCACTTCCAAAAACATATTGACAGAGTCTAGTATCTAGTAATCTAATCAATTAGTTTTCAACCCTTTGTTATGGCAAGCCTAAATAAGCTCAGGAGTAAAAATGTGCTTAACAAGTCACATAATCAGTAAGATGGACTCACTATGTGTGCAATAATAGTGATTTTTGAACGACTACATAATCTCTGTACCCCACACATGCAATTATCTATCAGGTCCCTCAGTCGAGCAGTGAATTTCAAACATAGATTCAACCATGAAGACCAGGGAGGTTTTCCAATGCCTCACAAAGAAGGGCACCTTTTGGTAGATGGGTACAAAAAAAAGCAGACATTGAATATTCCTTTGAGCATGGTGAAGGTATTAATTACGCTTTGGATGGTGTATCAATACACCCAGTCACCACAAAAATACAGGTGTCCATCCTAACTCAGCTGCCAGAGAGGAAGGAAAACGGTCAGGGATTTCACCATGAGGCCAATGGTGACTTTAAAACAGCTGCTTTGATAGGAGAAAACTGAGGATGAATCATCAACATTGTAGTTACTCCACAATACTAACCTAATTGACAGAGTATGCACTCACTAACTGTAAGTCGCTCTGGATAAGAGCGTCTGCTAAATGACTAAAATGTAAATGTAAAAGAAGGAAACCTGTACATGCATTGTGTTTGCAATCAGGCACTAAAGTAAAACTGCAAATAATGTGGCAAAGAAATGAACTTTATGCCCTGAATACAAAGCGTAATGTTTGGGGAAAATCCAACACAACACATCACTGAGTACCACTCTTCATATTTCCAAGCATGGTGGTGGCTGCATCATGTTATGGGTATGCATGTCATTGGCAAGGACTAGATACTTTTTTAGGATAAAAAGAAACAGCATAGAGCTAAGTACAGGCAGATTCCTAGAGGAAAATCTGGTTCAGTCTGCTTTCCAACAGACACTGGGAGACAAATTCCCTCTTCAGCAGGACAATAACCTAAAACACAAGGCCAAATATTCACTGGAGTTGCTTACCAAGACGACATTGAATGTTTCTGAGTGGCTTAGTTACAGTTTTGACTTAATTCGGCTTGAAAACCTATGGCAAAAAAAAATGGCTGTCTATATAATGTATATTGCATATATTTTACAATCCAGTTGTGCAAAGCTCTTGGAGATTTACCCAGAAAGACACAGCTTTAATCGACTCAGGGGTGGGAATACTTATGTAAATAAGATATTTCTGTATGTAATTTCCAATACATTTGCAAAAATTTCAAAAGCGTGTTTTCACTTTGCATTATGGGGTATTGTGTGTAGCTGCGTGAGAGAAAATATTATAATTGAATCCATTTTGAATTCAGGCTGTAAGAAAACAACATGTGGAATAAGTTAAGGGGTATGAATACTTTCTGAATGCACTGTATATCTGCAAGAAAATGATAAATAAGTGACTGTTTGAAAGGGGGTCATATAAACATTGCCTTATTTATATTTTTACATATAACATAAAGTTAATTCTGTCTGAAATAGTCATGCTTTAATGGGCGTCGTTTCTCACACCAAATTTCCATTCTGGCTCAAACAAAGCAATCTGATCATGCTCCAGTCAAAAACAGCTATAGGGAATGCCTATACATTGTCCAATCTCCTTCCACACATTGATTTCATCTTTATTCAGAAAGAAACAAACTTGAAATTAAGTGTTGTTTCAGTGTCTTGTTGCAGGTTGTGCAATGTTCAAAAGTGTGTGAGAGAAAAAGCATTAACTTGTGTGTGTGGTGTCAAGTGTGGATGGTCCTATGTATGCAAATAGCCGAGATTGGATATTTCAGCACCATGGACAGCAGCGACATTGGGATAGCGAGATCTGTAATTCAGCAACACATGACACTGGATAGTGGCTGTCTCAGGTGAAGTTGGCATTGGGAAAATCCCATCTAATGGGAAACGAGGCATAGGAGGCAAAAGACTGAAGGAGAAGACTCCCACAGGAACTCTTGGCTTAACTGTTCTGCCACATTCATTTCAAATGTTACATTTTTCGATTTGTAAATAAAAGGGAACACATCTGCAAATAATGTAAACTGACTTTTCTAACTACACTGTACAGCTTTAGTGTGTCTGTGCGTCATAGGTACAACTGCAAGCAATTCGCTTCTCAAATCCTTCTCAAATGTCTGTTTAATGTGAGAAATAAAATGAAAAACAACTGTTAGACTATTACAATGCGTACTGTCATGAATTATTACTATTCCCAACAAGACAACGAAGTGATGGTCTTTACCCGCCATGGAGACTTATAAAGGCTACTTCCCCCCCACCAAAAGTTCCCACGCTGAGCGATATTGTTTCTACATCATTATGCATATAATTCAAGTCATACCTTTATTGTCATTCATGCTCTTATTTTTAACCGAGTAGCTTTGCAAAAGTGTAACCTGCGTCAATTCAGAGCTAGGAAATATTGAAATAACGTGCTTAAGAGGACCACACCCGTCGCTATGGGCGGGCCATAGGGGCCGGGCCCGCCCCCAAAAATGCTTGGCACCCCCCACTTGAGGCACAGATCTCTTAAAAAGTGAGGTGGAACTTTCTGAGGTGGAAGTTGGGAGAGTTATATTTCAGTGAAACGTAAGTGAAGGAGGCCCTGCTCTCTCGCTTTCCCAGATGTTTAGTTCATTTCATTCCGATCTCCTTTGCATTATTGTAGCCATTTTCTGTAGCCTGTCAACTATGCGTCTGTCTATCCCTGTTCTCTCCTCTCTGCACAGGCTATACAAATGCCTCACACCGCGTGGCTGCTGCCACTCTAACCTGGTGGTCCCTGCGCGCACGACCCACGTGGAGTTCCAGGTCTCCGGCAGCATCTGGAACTGCCGTTCTGCGGCCAACAAGGCAGAGTTCATCTCAGCCTATGCTACCCTCCAGTCCCTCGACTTCTTGGCGCTGACGGAAACATGGATTACCACTGAAAACACTGCTACTCCTACTGCTCTCTCCTCGTCTGACCATGTGTTCTTGCATACCCCGAGAGCATCTGGTCAGCGGGGTGGTGGCACAGGAATCCTCATCTCTGCCAAGTGGACATTCTCTCTTTTTCCCCTGACCCATCTGTCTATCTCCTCATTTGAATTCCATGCTGTCACAGTCACTAGCCCATTCAAGCTTAACATCCTTAGCATTTATCGCCTTCCAGGTTCCCTTGGAGAGTTCATCAATGAGCTTGACGCCTTGATAAGTTCCTTTCCTGAGGATGGCTCACCCCTCACAGTTCTGGGTGACTTTAACCTCCCTACGTCAACCTTTGACGCATTTCTCTCTGCCTCCTTCTTTCCACTCCTCTCCTCTTTTGACCTCACCCTCTCACCGTCCCCCCCTAATCACAAGGCAGGCAATACGCTTGACCTCATCTTTACTAGATGCTGTTCTTCTACTAATCTCACTGCAACTCCCCTCCATGTCTCCGACCACAACTTTGTATCCTTTTCTCTCTCGCTCTCCTCCAACACTACTCACTCTGCCCCTACTCAGATGGTAATGCGCCGTCGCAACCTTCACTCTCTCTCTCCCGCTACTCTCTCCTCCTCCATCCTATCATCTCTTCCCTCTGCTCAATCCTTCTCCCTCCAATCTCCTGATTCTGCCTCCTCAACCCTCCTCTCCTCCCTTTCTGCATCCTTTGACTCTCTATGTCCCCTATCCTCCCGGCCGGCTCGGTCCTCCCCTCCTGCTCCGTGGCATGACGACTTATTGCGAGCTCACAGAACAGGGCTACGGGCAGCCGAGCGGGAAATCGAGGAAAACTAGACACCCTGCGGGTTTGGCATCTTTTCACTCCCTCCTCTCTACATTTTCTTCATCTGTTTCTGCTGCTAAAGCCACTTTCTACCACTCTAAATTCCAAGCATCTGCCTCTAACCCTAGGAAGCTCTTTACCACCTTCACCTCCCTGCTGAATCCTGAAACCATCAGATCCTCCTCTCCACCCTCTCCGAGTTGGAAATCTCCGGCGCGGCTCACTCTTGGATTGCGTCCTACCTGACAGGTTGCTCCTACCAAGTGGCGTGGCGAGAATCTGTCTCCGCACCACGTGCTCTCACCACTGGTGTCCCCCAGGGCTCAGTTCTAGGCCCTCTTCTATTCTCGCTATACACCAAGTCACTTGGCTCTGTCATATCCTCACATGGCCTCTCCTATCATTGCTACGCAGACGACACAAAACTAATCTTCTCCTTTCCCCCCTCTGATAACCAGGTTGCGAATCGCATCTCTGCATGTCTGGCAGACATATCAGTGTGGATGACGGATCACCACCTCAAGCTGAACCTCCCGGGGAAGGACTGCCTGTTCCATGATCTCGCCATCACGGTTGACAACTCCGTTGTGTCCTCCTCCCAGAGTGCAAAAAGCCTTGGCGTGACCCTGGACAACACCCTGTCGTTCTCCGCTAACATCAAGGCGGTGACCAGATCCTGTAGGTCCATGCTCTACTACATTCGGAGAGTACGACCCTGCCTTACACAGGAAGCGGCACAGGTCCTAATCCAGGCACTTGTCATCTCTCGTCTGGATTACTGCAACTCACTGTTGGCTGGGCTCCCTGCCTGTGCCATTAAACCCCTACAACTCATCCAGAATGCCGCAGCCCATCTGGTGTTCAACCTTCCCAAGTTCTCTCACGTCACCCCGCTCCTCCGCACACTCCACTGGCTTCCAGTTGAAGCTTGCATCTGCTACAAGACCATGGTGCTTGCCTACGGAGCTGTGAGGGGAACGGCAACTCTGTACCTTCAGGCTCTGATCAGTCCCTACACCCAAACGAGGGCATTGCGTTCATCCACCTCTGGCCTGCTGGCTCCCCTACCTCTGCGGAAGCATAGTTCCCGCTCAGCCCAGTCAAAACTGTCCGCTGCTCTGGCACCCCAATGGTGGAACAAGCTCCCTCACGACGCCAGGACGGCGGAGTCACTCACCACCTTCCGGAGACACTTGAAACCCCACCTCTTTAAGGAATACCGGGGATAGGATAAAGTAATCCTCCCCCGCCTTACCTCACCCCACAAAAAAAATAAAATAAAAAAAAATGTGTTGTAAAGTGGTTATCCCACTGGCTGTAAGGTGAATGCACCAATTTTGTAAGTCGCTCTGGATAAGAGCGTCTGCTAAATGACGTAAATGTAAATGTAAATGTCAAAAAAAAATATATATATATATTATAATAGTTGCTAATTTTGTGTTGCATTAATGTTGCATTCTTTATCATTAAAACATAAAAAATAAAAATAAACAATGGTGTGATTTTGTTTGATTGATGGGAATCTACACTGCAACAGCCTATCACGGCCTTAATAAAAAGAAAGTTAGGCTACGTACGTGACGTATCCTACGTCAGTGTAGCCGCTCAACAGTTACCGCGCATTTTTGAAAGCTGGATGAGTTTTCGCCGGCTTACTCGCTTCAGTTCGTCATATATATCCATAAGTGGTTGAAAAGCCCACCAACAGTCTCCTCTGCAAAATTGGATACGACACCGACGCCTCCTGATGTTATAGTTGGAGAAGGAGACCCTGGACGACAGTCTGAGCCTGATGCTAGTAGCTCCGTGGAGTCCGGGGCAGCATTTGAGCCACAACTGCCTGTTGAATCAGTGGGTATGAGTGACCTCGGCATGGACAAACCCAAACAGGTTGTGTTGAGGAAATATTCAGTCAAAATGTTTGGTTAAAAAAAACGATCATTTTCCTCTAGCTGGTATTTGAACAGGGACTGGCTTGAGTACTCGGTGGAAAAGGACTCCGCATTTTGTTATGTGTGCAGGAAATTCAAATCTGTATCATCGGACGCGAACTTCTCCATTAAGGGATTTAATGATTGGAAGCATGCAATTGGAACAGGCAAGGGCTTAAATAAGCATGCAGCTTCAAAAGAACATTTAGCCTGTGAAGCAATGTGGAGAGATTCAGAAAAACGTAGAGAGACAGGAAAAGAGATTTCAGGCAAGGGCTTAAATAAGCATGCAGCTTCAAAAGAACATTTAGCCTGTGAAGCAATGTGGAGAGATTCAGAAAAACGTAGAGCAGGGGTGTCAAACGTCCGGCCCGCGGGCCGGATCAGGCCCGCAAACGGGTTTAATCCGGCCTGCGAGATGATTTTGTAAAGTATAAAAATGAGCTGCAATTTTTCAATAAAATAAACTGCTGTTCCAATTGTGTCCACTGGATGGCGCAATAGCAATTGTGTTAAGCAAGCAAACTGTTTATACCGGGGCAGAGCAAATAGGTCAAGCAAGTGCAGCCAGTCCGGATGAGCTACTTTGTTTTGCCCGCGATATTTATTACGGCTTCTACTTTTAACATTATGTGCTTTGGCACCCTCATTGCCCCAATATGTCTCTGTCAAAAAAGAGAAAAGTGGACGCAGAGTGCAGAGTGTTCCAAGAAAAATTGTCATCCTTCTATTTATTCACGGAATTGAATGGGAAAGCTGTATGTTTGGTGTGTTCACAGCATGTTGCAGTGCTGAAAGAATATAACCTTCGTCGCCACTATGTGAGTCTTCATGCCGACAAATATGACAACTTTCAAGGACAGCGGAGAAGAGAGAAGGTGAATGAACTGTTGGTGGGTCTGAAGAAACAGCAGTCTGTGTTTACTCACAGCCGAGACATCAGTGACGCTGCAGTGAAAGCTAGCTACCTCATTGCTAATGAAATCGCAGTGGCTTCAAAACCATTTAGTGAGGGTGAATTTGTAAAAACATGCATGATGAAGGCAGCTGAGATTGTGTGCCCTGAAAAGCACCAGGCTTTTGCAAATATCAGCCTGACAAGAAACACAGTTGCAGACAGGATTTCCGATCTTTCAGTGGATTTGGACAGCCAGTTGAAGCAAAAAGTAAAGTCATTTATTGCGTTTTCGGTTGCAATTGATGAAAGCACGGACATTACAGATGTTGCACAACTGGCCATTTTCATCCGCGAAGTTGATGACACATTGACCGTCACCGAGGAGTTCGTGGAGTTGGTGCCGATGACAGATACAACGACAGCAGCTGATATTTTCACTGCACTCGTCGGCGCGCTGGACAGGGTCGGAGTGGACTGGTCCCGCACTGTCAGCCTGGCTACAGATGGTGCGCCCTCAATGATCGGGAAAAAAGCAGGCGTTGTGACAAAGTTCAGAGAGAAAGTGCAATCTGCAAATGGAGGACGTGATTTTTGGACTTTTCACTGTATTTTGCACCAGGAGGCTTTGTGTTGCAAGTCATTAAAGATGGATAACGTCATGAAGGTGGTCATCCAAACTGTTAATTTCATCCGATCCAGAAGCCTGAATCACCGTCAGTTTGACAGCCTTCTCAGAGAGAAAGACCACATCTATGGCCTGCCATACCACACTGAGGTAAGATGGTTAAGCCGAGGTGCTGTGCTGAGGCGTTTCTTTGATTTACGAGAAGAAATTGAACAGTTCATGGAAGAAAAGGGCAAACCAGTGTTAGAATTTAATTCCGCAGAATGGATGCAGGACCTTGCATTTATGGTGGATGTTACAGAGCACCTGAATAACTTGAACAAACAGCTGCAAGGGCGCAACAAAGTTGCCACGCAGTATTATGACAGCATACGTTCTTTCAAGTTGAAGCTGTCATTGTGGGAGACGCAACTCGCCGGTGGTAATGCAGCTCACTTCCCCTGTCTGAAAAATGTGTGCGCGACCCAACATGTGGCAGACATGAAGCGGTTCAAAGATAAAATAACGGGACTGTTAAGGGAGTTTGAGCAACGCTTTCAGATTTTTGGTGAACTGGAGAAAGACTTCAACGTTTTTTGTTCGCCATTCACCGTGAATCCCTCTGATCTGCCCGTCAGCATCCAACTTGAAATAATAGACTTGCAGTGTGACTCGGATTTGAAGGGCAAATTTGCCGCAGCTGGCTTGGACACATTTTATCAGAATCTCTTGCCAGGTTACCCCAACTTGACAGCCCTCGCTGCAAAACTGTTGTGCATGTTTGGAACCACATATCTTTGTGAGCAAGTTCTCTGTAATGAGCATAAATAAAACAAAGCTGCGCTCAAGGCTCACGCACAAGCACTTGAATCACATCCTGAAGTTGGCTGCCACTCAGGATGTGACGCCTGATATTGATGCGCTGGTGAAAGCTAAAAGATGCCAGGTATCAGGAGTCAAATAAACTATGCAACCCCACTTAAAGTGCTGCATGAGACACCCTGATATAGTTCTGTGATCTGTGATATACTTCTGTGAATCACTGAGGCATTGTGTGTTTGTGTGTTGTTTGTCCTCAGAATTTCAAATAACTTGAGGTGTTTTATGATTAATAGTGATGTTGTGCTTTTGGACACACTGTCCTCAGGCTCCAGCTTTATGTTTATATGTTTTTATGTTGATGTGCTATTGTTTTTAATTGATTTTATTTTATTTGTATATTTAACCTATTCTTGACTCTGTGGTTCTTGCACTTGTTTGGGGAACAGGATTTCATTATTTGTATCTACATTTCTGCCTGAGAAATGACACCCTGATATAGTTCTGTGATCTGTGAAACAGTTATGTGAATCACTGAGGCATTGTGTGTTTGTGTGTTCTTTTTCTTTAGAATTTTCAAATAAACTTCAGGTGTTTTATGATTAATAGTGATGTTGTGCTTGTACTATTTTGGACACACTGTCCTCAGGCTCCAGCTTTATGTTTTATGTTGATAGTATTAAAACAAAGAAAGCAATCTGAAGTTGTTGTTTTTAAGTTATATATACCATGATTTTACCGGTCCGGCCCACTTGGGAATAGATTTTCCTCCATGTGGCCCCTGAGCTAAAATGAGTTTGGCACCCCTGCCTTAGGACTTCACGTGTCGTTAGTTTATTGTTTTGTCGTGTGTTTATTCGTGTAAATAAACATGTTTGCATATCACGCTGCGCCTTGGTCTGACCCGTTCATCAACGAACGTGACAGTTCCAAACTTCTTCCATTTAAGAATGGTAAAGGCCACTGTGTTCTTGGGGACCTTCAATGCTGCAGACATTTTTTGGTACCCTTCCCTCAATCTGTGCCTCGACACAATCCTGTTTCAGAGCTCTATGGACAATTTCTTTGACCTCATGGCTTGGTTTTTGCTCTGACATGCACTGTCAACTGTGGGACCTTATATAGACAGGTGTGTGTCTTTCCAAATCATGTCCAATCAATTGAATTTACCACAGGTGGACTCCAATCAAGTTGTAGAAACATTTCAAGGATGATCAATGGAAACAGGATGCATCTGAGCTCAATTTCGAGTCTCATAGGGTCTGAATACTTATGTAAATATGTTTTTTTTTTTTTAATCAATTTTAGAATAACAAAATGTGGAAAAATTAAAGGGGTCTGAATACTTTCCGAAGGCACTGTATAAGGCTAAAATAGTCATGTTTTGGGGGAGATCTATGTACAGCAAATTATTTGTCAATTAGGCTATTCTTAGAATATTTTAAACCCTGTTGCAATTTCATGGCTACTGTTTAATAGATGGGAATTCATTTTAATTTGGCAATCCCAGCTTTCCAACGGTGCAGATTTGTTTAGGCTCTACAATGCCGGTGGAAAGGCAACAACGAAATGAATGCTTAGTTAACTATAGTTAACTAGCGTGATAACTGCTACAAGTTATGTTTTTAATTGGTGATCTAGTTAGTCTGTCTGTCATTATTTTATACACCTGCCGCTGAAATGTCGCGCTCTCTCTCCTCGGGCAACAGCCCACTCGCACTGGCACACACACAGCACTACAGACATGGACTGAAGGGTCATTCCGATAATGACTGATATGTATACTGAACACAAATATAAAACGCAACATATCCCATGTTTCATGAGTTGAAATAAAAGATCCCAGAACTTTTCCATACACACAAAAGCTTATTTCTCTCAGATTTTGTGCACAAATTTGTTTACCTCTCTGTTAGTGAGCATTTCTCCTTTGCCAAGATAATCCATCCACCTGACAGGTGTGGCATGTCAAGAAGCTGATTAAACAGCATGATCATTACACAGGTGCACCTTGTGCTGGGGACAATAAAAGGCTACTCTAAAATGTGCAGTTTTGTCACACAACACAATACCACAGATGTTTCAAGTTTTGAAGGAGTGTATAATTGGCATGCTGACTGCAAGAATGTCCACCAGAGCTGTTGCCAGAGAATTTAATACAAATTTCTCGACCAACGTCATTTTAGAGAATTTGGCAGTATGTCCAACCGGCCTCACAACCGCAGACCACGTGTAACCAAGCCAGCCCAGGACCTCCACATCCGGGTTCTTCACCTGCTGTCACGCGTGCTGTAGGTGGGTGTAGTGGTGGAATCAAACGCAGGACACCGAAGTATAGTCCAACAGACTTTAGTAACTCTCCAACAAGGAAATAACGAGAACACTTGCCCGTAGGCGAAATAACGCACGAAGGCGAACAAAACAAATGCGCACTACACAGGTGCGTAAACACTCCACGCAGTGGAGGGAAGCTCAACCGAGCGAAATAGCGAACATCAGCCCTACACACGACAGACAAAAATCAATAACACACAACACCTGACAAACACAACGAGAACTAAATAGGACACTAATGACACTAACTGAAAACAGGTGTGACAACAATCAGACAAAAGCAAACGAACATGAAACATACAACGGTGGCAGCTAGTATTCCGAGACAACGAACGCCGAAGCCTGCCCGAACAAGGGAGAGAGGCAGCCTCGGCCGAAACCGTGACAGTACCCCCCCCTTGACGCGCGGCTCCAGACGTGCGCCGACTCCGGCCTCGGGGACGACCCGGAGGACGCGGAGCAGGGTGCGTCGGGTGCCCACGATGGAATTCCGTCAGGAGAGACGGGTCCAAAATGTCTCTCCTCGGCACCCAGCACCGCTCCTCCGGACCGTACCCCTCCCACTCCACTAGATACTGGAGACCCCCATCCGACGTCTCGAATCCAAGATGGACCTCACGGAGTACGCCGGTGCCCCCTCGATGTCCAATGGGGGCGGAGGAGTCTCCCTGATCTCACTTTCTTGGAGTGGGCCAGCTACCACCGGCCTGAGAAGGGACACATGGAACGAGGGGTTAATACTTTTATATTCAACAGGTAGCTGTAATTTATAACACACCTCGTTCAACCTTCCCAGGACTTTAAATGGCCCTACAAACCGCCCGACCCAGTTTCCGACAGGGCAGGCGGAGGGGCAGGTTCCTGGTAGAGAGCCAGACTCGATCACCAGGTGCGTACACCGGTCCCTCACTGCGGTGGAGATCGGCGCTCGCCTTATGACGTCGGAGGGCCCGCTGCAGGTGGACGTGTGCAGCGTTCCATGTCTCCTCCGAGCGCCTCGCCCACTCATCCACCGCAGGAGCCTCGATCTGGCTCTGCTGCCAGGGTGCCAGAACCGGCTGGTAACCTAACACACATTGGAAAGGGGGTTAGGTTAGTGGAGGAATGGCGTAGGGAATTCTGGGCCATTTCGGCCCAGGGAACGACCTTGCCCACTCCTCCGGCCGGTCCTGGCAGTATGTTCTAAGAAACCTGCCCACATCCTGGTTTACACGTTCCACCTGCCCATTACTCTCCGGGTGGTAACCCGAGGTGAGGCTCACCGAGACCCCCAACCGCTCCATAAAGGCCCTCCAGACTCTGGAGGTAAATTGGGGACCTCGATCAGACACAATATCCTCGGGTACCCCGTAGTGCCGGAACACATGGGTGAATAGGGCTTCGGCAGTTTGCAGGGCGGTAGGAAGGCCCGGCATGGGGAGCAAACGACAGGCCTTAGAAAACCGGTCCACAACGACCAGTATAGCGGTATTCCCCTGTGAAGGTGGAAGGTCAGTAAGGAAATCCACCGAGAGGTGGGACCATGGTCGTTGTGGCACGGGCAGGGGTAGTAACTTACCCCTAGGCAGATGTCTAGGAGCCTTACACTGGGCGCACACCGAGCAGGAGGAAACATAAACCCTCACATCCCTTGCCAACGTGGGCCACCAGTACTTGGCACTAAGACAGTGCACTGTCCGGCCGATACCCGGATGTCCAGAGGAGGGTGACGTGTGAGCCCAATAGATCAATCGATCCCGAACCTCGAGCGGAACGTACTTCCGACCCTCCGGGCACTGTGGTGGACTAGGGTCGGTGCGTAACGCCCGCTCGAGCTCAGCATCGACCTCCCACACTACCGGTGCCACCAGACACGACTCCGGCAGTATGGGAGTGGGCTCCACGGACCTCTCCTCCGTGTCATACCGCCGAGACAGCGCATCTGCCTTACCGTTCTGGGACCCAGGGATGTACGTGATCTTAAACGTAAACCGGGTCAAAAACATATTCCATCTAGCCTGCCGAGGGTTTAGCCTCCTCGCTGCCCGGATGTACTCCAGGTTACGGTGGTCCGTCAAAATGAGGAAAGGGTGTTGAGCCCCCTCAAGCCAGTGCCTCCACACCTTTAGGGCCTGTACCACGGCTAACAGCTCCCTGTCCCCTACGTCATAGTTTCGCTCCGCCGGACTGAGCTTCTTGGAATAAAAAGCACAGGGGCGGAGTTTAGGTGGCGCGCCTGATCTTTGTGAAAGCACGGCTCCTATACCGGCCTCAGACGCGTCCACCTCTACCTGACATGGTAAAGAGGGATCCGGATGCGCCAGCACTGGAGCCGAGGTAAACAGGTCCTTCAGCCTCCCAAATGCCCTGTCCGCCTCGGCAGACCACTGCAGACGCACCGGGCCCCCCTTCAAGAGAGACGTGATGGGAGCTGCCACCTGTCCAAAACCCCGGATAAACCTCCGGTAGTAATTCGCAAACCCCAAAAACTGCTGCACCTCCTTCACAGTGGTTGGTGTTTGCCAATTATACACGGCTGACACCCGGTCTACCTCCATCTTCACCCCTGACGCAGACAACTGATACCCCAAAAAGGAGACCGACTCCTGGAAAAACAGACACTTCTCTGCCTTAACATACAGGTCGTGCTCCACCAGCCTCCGCAACACTCTGCGCACCAGGGCCACATGCTCGACACGGGTAGGCGAGTACACGAGAATGTCATCTATGTACACCACGACCCCCTGCCCCTGCATGTCCCTGAAGATCTCATCCACGAATGATTGGAAAACTGACGGAGCATTCATCAACCCGTATGGCATGACAAGATACTCGTAATGGCCCGAGGTGGTACTAAAGGCTGTCTTCCATTCATCGCCCTCCCTGATGCGCACCAAGTTGTACGCGCTCCTGAGATCTAATTTAGTGAAGAAACGTGCCCCATGCAAGGACTCAGTCATGGTCGCAATCAGCGGGAGTGGATAACTGTACTTCACCGTGATCTAAATGAGACCACGGTAATCGATGCATGGGCGCAAACCACCATCCTTCTTCTTCACAAAAAAGAAACTCGAGGATGCAGGGGAAGTGGAAGGCCGTATGTATCCTTGTCTCAGAGATTCGTCTATGTAAGTCTCCATAGCTTTCTTCTCCTCCTGAGACAGAGGATACACATGGCTCCGTGGGAGCGCAGCTCCTGCCTGGAGGTCTATCGCACAATCTCCCTGCCTATGGGGCGGCAACTGCGTTGCCCTCGACTTACTAAACGCAATAGCCAAATCCCCATACTCAGGGGGAACGTGCAATGCGGGCACCTGGTTTGGACTCTCCACCGAGGTAGCCCCTACGGAAACGCCTAAACATCTACCCACACACTGGGCAGACCACTCCATCAGAGCCCTCTCCTGCCACGAAATAGATGGGTTATGGGTACTCAACCAGGGCATGCCCAGCACCACCGGATACGCAGGAGAGTCAATCAGAAATAGCTGAATCATCTCCTGATGACCCCCCTGCGCACACATCCTAAGTGGCGCAGTGACCTCCCTGATCAAGCCCGCACCCAACGGACGGCTATCTAGGGCATGAACGGGGAAAGGGACATCAACAGGAAGAAGGGGAATCCCTAAAGCTAAACAAAATTTCTTATCAATAAAATTCCCAGCCGCGCCTGAATCTACCAGCGCCTTATGCTGGGAATGAGGTGCTACCTGTGGAAAACTCACAGGCAAACAGAAATGTGCAAGAGAGAGCTCTGGGTGAGTGGGGCGCCTACTCACCTGGAAGGAATCCCCAGTGCGGGACCTGTCGTCCTCTCCCCTAGGAGGCCATCCCCAGCACCTAGCCGCGGTGTGTCCTCCCCGACCACAGTTGGTGCAGGGGATGGACCCCCTAGTAAGCCGACCCCTCCTCTCTCTAGCGCCAGCACCCCCGAGCTCCATGGGACACGGCTCGGAGGCGCTGGAGGGTGAAATGGACGGACCCCCCTCGGACGTCCCGCGGGTAGCTAGTAGGTTATCCAGCCTGATGGACATGTCGACCAACTGGTCGAACGAGAGGCTGGTGTCCCTACAAGCCAGCTCCCGACGGACGTCCTCTCGTAGACTACACCTGTAGTGATCGACGAGAGCCCGATCATTCCACCCTGCATCTGCCGCTAGAGTACGGAATTCGAGGGCGAACTCTTGCGCACTCCTCCTCCCCTGCCGGAGGAAGACCAGACGCTCCCCCGCGCTTTCCCCTCCGGGGATGGTCAAACACCGCCCTGAAGCGGCGGGAGAACTTCGTCGTACGTGATGGTGTCCGCGTCGATCTTCCTCCACTCCGCGTTGGCCCATTCCAATGCCTTCCCGGAAAGGCAGGAGATCAGGGCGGACACGCTCTCATGTCCCGAGGGCGCCGGGTGCACGGTGGCCAGGTACAGCTCCACCTGGAGAAGGAATCCCTGACACCCGGCCGCGGTTCCATCGTAGGACCTCGGGAGCGAGAGTCGGACTCCTCGGGGTTCCGGTGCTGGAATGGGCGGACTGGCCGATGGTGCTGGCAGGGAGGGTGGCGGTGGAGGTGTTCCCCAGCCTCTAATGGTGGTGATCACCTCCTGCAGTGCGGTCCCCATCTGCAGGATCTGGTCCCGTTGTTCCCGAACCTGGTCCTCCAGCGTCGTCTGGGCTGCTGCGGCTCCTGCTGATTCCATTTTAAGGTGTGTTATTCTGTCACGCGTGCTGTAGGTGGGTGTAGTGGTGGAATCAAACGCAGGACACCGAAGTATAGTCCAACAGACTTTAGTAACTCTCCAACAAGGAAATAACGAGAACACTTGCCCGTAGGCGAAATAACGCACGAAGGCGAACAAAACAAATGCGCACTACACAGGTGCGTAAACACTCCACGCAGTGGAGGGAAGCTCAACCCGAGCGAAATAGCGAACATCAGCCCTACACACGACAGACAAAAATCAATAACACACAACACCTGACAAACACAACGAGAACTAAATAGGACACTAATGACACTAACTGAAAACAGGTGTGACAACAATCAGACAAAAGCAAACGAACATGAAACATACAACGGTGGCAGCTAGTATTCCGGAGACAACGAACGCCGAAGCCTGCCCGAACAAGGGAGAGAGGCAGCCTCGGCCGAAACCGTGACACCTGCGGGATCGTCTGAGACCAGCCACCTGGACAGCTGATGAAACTGAGCAATATTTCTGTCTGTAATAAAGCCCTTTTGTGGGGAAAAACTCATTCTGATTTGCTGCGCCCCTACTGAGTCATGGGACATCTATAGATTAGGGCCTAATGATAGATTATTTCAGTTGACTGATTTCCTTATATGAACTGTCAATTAGTAAAATCATTGAAATTGTTGCACATTGCGTTTATATTTTTGTTCAGTATAGTTCTTTAATTGATTGATCATATTTAAAAGTGTGCTTTCATTAATCACATTAACAACAATTCTGAAACTAATTTCCATGACTTTTCATGACCTTACAAACCCCCATTTGACATCATGCCATTCAGGCTGGCACATTTTCAAGCTGCGCAATCTCGAACAGCCTACTGTCACTCACAGATTCACAGACTAGCAGCAAATAAACTTGAACAAAGCGGAATCAGGAAATGAATGCCCACTCTCTATTGCTATTCAATGAAGATCCCACCATCGCTAGAGCGTGATGGGACAAGGAAATCCCGCCCGGCCAAACCCTCCCCTTACCCGGACGACGCTGGGCCAATTGTGCGACGTCTCATGGGTCTCCCGGTCACGGCCGGCTATGACACAGCCTGGGATTGAACCCGGGTCTGTAGTGACGCCTCAAGCCTTAGACCGCAGCGCCACTCAGGAGGCCCAAAAAACAATTAACACAGGATTGCATTTAGAATTGTTGCGCATTGATTGGGCATATAAAATCACTAACAGATTTTCCACTAAAAGGCTCTGTATCTGTATGCTGTGCATGTGATAAATAAGAAATATAATACACACATGCCAATTTAATTCCGCAAAATTAACCTATAGACCGATAAGCATGACTGGTCAAATGTATTTCCACCAACTGGTATTTACATCAATGAATAGGCTAAAAAGCATTATTTCGCAATGTTTTTATTTTCTTCTCCCGGACAATTGGCAGGTTCCAATTTTATTTATCGGCTTAAAAATAAATTTTAAAAATGCTATTATAGGCTAACTGGAAACACTGCTAGCTACCTACCTAGCAGTGGTGTAGGGGTGTTTGGAGAAGTGGGTATACTCAAATGTTGCCCCAAAAAAACCAAAACGGCCTGCTGGTGAAGGAAAGGCGCCCTGTGTGAAAAATGCTGTTTAACTATCGTTTTTTAAATTCCGTTTTACTATATTTTTTCAGGTTTTCACTAAAAATCCACACTTTTTAATAGAAAAACAGCCATGGGAAAAATAAAAATATTTGGAGGGTGTAGTTGCCTTTTAATTCAATTGCTCACCTAGCAAGATACCATTTGGCTAGCCGTGTTTCTGTACTGTACAATATAGGCCTACATGGCAGAGTTTGCAAAACAAATGCCCTCCCAATTGATACAAATCATCATGATTTCATTCTGCCAGGTAGGCTGGCTTTGCAGTCAACATTAAATTGGGAAGGTTTTTTGGGAAAGCCTATAGAAATGTTCATTCAAACAGCACATGATGACTGAATTGCGCATTGCAAAGATTCAACCAAGACTTCGGACCAAACATTTTCAATACCTGGTTTGCATATCCATTGTTTCCTTAGTTAGCATATACTTGTAGATATACGTTGAAACGTCTTTCCTACAATAACAGTTACCGATGTCGTTCAATTCTGTGAGCTGCTCCATGCGAAAACCAGTTGAGCGCGGTTGCTGCCTGATATTCTGCGGCAACGAGCTATGTGTGTGCTGCGCATGGGAATATACACTGCTCAAAAAAATAAAGGGAACACTTAAACAACACAATGTAACTCCAAGTCAATCACACTTCTGTGAAATCAAACTGTCCACTTAGGAAGCAACACTGATTGACAATACATTTCAAATGCTGGAATAGAATAGACAACAGGTGGAAATTATAGACAATTAGCAAGACACCCCCAATAAAGAAGTGGTTCTGCAGGTGGTGACCACAGACCACTTCTCAGTTCCTATGCTTCCTGGCTGATGTTTTGGTCACTTTTGAATGCTGGCGGTGCTTTCACTCTAGTGGTAGCATGAGACGGAGTCTACAACCCACACAAGTGGCTCAGGTAGTGCAGCTCATCCAGGATGGCACATCAATGCGAGCTGTGGCAAGAAGGTTTGCTGTGTCTGTCAGCGTAGTGTCCAGAGCATGGAGGCGCTACCAGGAGACAGGCCAGTACATCAGGAGACGTGGAGGAGGCCGTAGGAGGGCAACAACCCAGCAGCAGGACCGCTACCTCCGCCTTTGTGCAAGGAGGAGCAGGAGGAGCACTGCCAGAGCCCTGCAAAATGACCTCCAGCAGGCCACAAATGTGCATGTGTCTGCTCAAACGGTCAGAAACAGACTCCATATGTATGGAGTATGAGGGTCCGACGTCCACAGGTGGGGGTTGTGCTTACAGCCCAACACCATGCAGGACGTTTGGCATTTGCCAGAGAACACCAAGATTGGCAAATTCGCCACTGGCGCCCTGTGCTCTTCACAGATGAAAGCAGGTTCACACTGAGCACGTGACAGACGTGACAGAGTCTGGAGACGCCGTGGAGAACGTTCTGCTGCCTGCAACATCCTCCAGCATGACCGGTTTGGTGGTGGGTCAGTCATGGTGTGGGGTGGCATTTCTTTGGGGGGCCGCACAGCCCTCCATGTGCTCGCCAGAGGTAGCCTGACTGCCATTAGGTACCGAGATGAGATCCTCAGACCCGTTGTGAGACCATATGCTGGTGCGGTTGGCCCTGGGTTCCTCCTAATGCAAGACAATGCTAGACCTCATGTGACTGGAGTGTGTCAGCAGTTCCTGCAAGAGGAAGGCATTGATGCTATGGACTGGCCCGCCCGTTCCCCAGACTTGAATCCAATTGAGCACATCTGGGACATCATGTCTCGCTCCATCCACCAACGCCACGTTGCACCACAGACTGTCCAGGAGTTGGCGGATGCTTTAGTCCAGGTCTGGGAGGAGATCCCTCAGGACACCATCCGCCACCTCATCAGGAGCATGCCCAGGCGTTACATCAAAGTTGGATCAGCCTGTAGTGTGGTTTTCCACTTTAATTTTGAGGGTGACTCCAAATCCAGACCTCCATGGGTTGATACATTTGATTTCCATTGATACTTTTTGTGTGATTTTGTTGTCAGCACATTCAACTATGTAAAGAAAAAAGTATTTAATAAGATTATTTCATTCATTCAGATCTAGGATGTGTTGTTTAAGTGTTCCCTTTATTTTTTTTAGCAGTGTATTTCACGTGCTTTGCGATTATATAGGCTACTTTGTGCATGATATCGCTATTGTACTACATAATTGATACGGCGTATACCTTCACTATACTACTTGGATATGCATCAGTGGGGATTAAGAAGTAATACGCAATACCCACTGAAAGAAAAGTGAGTATACGCCATATACCTGCGTATAGCCCCCACTACACCACTGCTACCTAGTATACACTAGCTAGCTAGTACACACTACTAGCTAGTATACCTAGTACACACTACTAGCTAGCTAGTACACACTACTAGCTAGCTAGTACACATTACTAGCTAGCTAGTACACATTACTAGCTAGCTAGTACACTGGCTCGCTAATACATGCACCATTCAACCTGTCTGAGCCCGTATACCTCACAGCGTCTGTGTCCTGAGAAGGTATCTGCTGGAGCCAGACCCTATTGAAAGATACTGGACTAATGTATAATGAGAAAACTATAATTTTATCAATTAAAAATCTGTCAAAGTAAAAGTTATAATTTGTCTGACATGCATCTGATTATAATTAGCTTGCCTACATATAACAGTTGTTTTGGACTGTGCCATTCATATCAACACAAAATGTGTCACCACACAAACTCAATCGCTTTCTTGCTCGCTCACACGAACACCTATATGGGTGCAACTGAATCTGCAACACCAGATAAATTAATTCTGCCTATTACTTTCACATTCTGCCTTCACAGCTATCCGTGTTGTTCACATTCTGCCTTCACAGCTATCCGTGTTGTTCACATTCTGCCTTCACAGCTATCCACGATGTTCACATTCTGCCTTCACAGGTATCCATGTTGTTCACATTCTGCCTTCACAGGTATCCATGTTGTTCACATTCTGCCTTCACAGGTATCCATGTTGTACACATTCTGATATGACAGGTATCCATGTTGTTGTTGCTGGCAACAAAAGCACCCCTGAATTTCTCTCTTTATCTCAGTCAGTAATTCATATTTACATGATAAGAGGGTCAATGGTAACCTCTTTGGTCTCAGTCAAATTTAAACCATGATGTCCCAGCACCAGGCTGTATGGTTTTACAGTTCTTAGCTCTGAGCTCTGGCTCGATAGTAAGGAGCAAACATGGCGTCCCACATCTGCTTCAGCATCTGCAGCAGCCGTGAGATCCAGGGGAAAGATGAGGGATGAGCTGTGGAGAAGCCATATCCAAGAATCATCATAACATTTCTGCTCTTTATGTTCTGACATCTAGTCGCTGTTCAGTGCTTAGGTGCTTAAATACTGTAGGTAGGTTGGGTGAAATCAAAAGCTAGACAAAAGCTGTATACTAAGTGCTAGACTAGTATTAACTAAAGCAACCACATTATTTGGATGTTGACAGTTTCTTTCAATGATTGAATAATAGGCTTACAACATTGTTTTTAGTTTTTTACCTGGATCCATCCGGACAAAAAGCATATAGAGAAGGACCACAGCCAGAAAGACTCTCCGAAGAGGGAATGACCCAGCACTGGCTACTGATAGTCCTCTGTTCAAAAGCCTAAGCAAGGCCTCAAGTTTCTGAATCACAGCACCTATAAAGCACAAACACACAGTCAGTGACAATGTCTGAAAGCATTAAAGTCAATACAAAGGGTTAATGCAACTGTAAGTGAGATGCACCTTGAGGTGTGGTAAGTCCAGCAGCCACCACCACAGGACTGGGGTTTGGACTAGGGCTTGGAGGTTGTTCTTGGCTGAGGTTCTCTTTATTCTCCACGATATCCAGTGCTGTTTGTTTCTGGTCCTCTGTGAATGCAATACGTCCCACCTCACCAAAAACCAACTCCCGTGCCTCTGTCATATGACCTAAAGGCACTAGAATATGCAGTAAATACAGCTCTGCTACAGTCCCAAATCCTGCCAATCTCCCATTGGATGGACAGCACAGCCAAACATTGCCTGCCTCCTGCATCATAGCTTGCTCACCCACTTTGGTGTAGAGGAGTATGCTACAAAAATTAAGAGGGACATAGTGAAAAACATGACTGCAGGGTGAATTGGGGAATACATTTACATGCCAATTGAAAACATAGATCACAATGTGCAGTGTATAGCACTGTTATAAATGGTGTGCAAGACATGAGAGCCTGCATATTAACCATGTTAAATTTTCCTCACCACATCTGCATTATTTTGGCAGGTATTTTCTCAGGGCACTCATAATGCTGCAGAATCCATGCCAGTACACCAGGCCACTGATTGAGTTCAGCCAATGCTTGAATCCCCACAATGCAGAGTGCAGCCTTCAACTCCCCATACCTGAAAGTCAGATGGACGGTTTAGTCCAAATATGCAATGCAACAAGGACCATGTAATAAAAGCAGAGCAAATTCTAAGAATTAGTACCCACCTGCTGTCCTCTTGCTCCGCGTTTAAAAGGCTCTCCAGACCTCTCTCACATGTGTCGAAAGCAGCTTGGAAATCCTTCTGAACCATTAACTGTTCGGCAGCTGAGTCCAACAGGCCATGTGTCAGTCCAAAATTTGAACTCAGCGGGGGGCTTTGACGGACAGACACGAAGCTGAGAGTGTGAGCCATTGAGGTGGACGAGTTGCTCCTCATTGTACTGTATGCAGCTAACGTTACTTCTATTTAGTTGTTTGTGCCGACAAATTGTAAGACGCATCACCGACTGTCAACCAAACATTAGTAATGTATTTACCAATATGTTAAACGTGCCGTCAATTATGTGGTGGTGGTAAGTTTAATTGCAAAAAACTGTGGTACCTGCCTTGTACAAATGTGTTTACATTCTGAGGCAATCTACATGCTCTTATTTGACTTCCGCACTCGCCACCAATCATATTCAGAGATTACTCATGAACACAAGGCAGCCAATCACTTGCGTTCTTATTCATACGCGAACCTCCAGGTACGTTTGATTTAGCTCGCCCGGCGTGCCGGATGAGTGAGTCTTTTGGTACCTCTTTTGACACCCTCCAAAATATGCTTGCAATTCAAAGAAAAGGGAATGTTGCCAATCAGATTTCCCTATGCGACATTAAAGTATTAATTAACTAATTCATAAATTTAACCACTGAATATGATAATTGATTTGTGGGATCTCTGGAACAATGGAGCATTTGCACATACCTTTGCATCACTGTTTTTGTAAGACAAGGACAGAAAGTGATGAAGTTGTAGAACTCAAAATAACTCTATGCCATAAGCTAATTATACTGTGCAAAGTAAGGTTTGGGTGTTAAGGGACTTTCATTTCCTCAATTTTCTGTTGAGAGACCGATTTGGAAGGTTCTAAATATTAGACATGATGTTTGATGTTGGACCTGCAGCAATTTGAAATACTTATTTTTCATAGCAGTTGGGATCTCTCCCAAACATCCTCACAACGTTCAGCTGAATAAACATGAAAATAAGAAAAAAAGAAATGGCATACTTTCCCTTTCTGTATTATTCAAGTCACATAATGTGGTGGTGTAAAGTGGTGACATGTCAGATAAGTTATTGTGAATACAACACTTAGTTTCCCAGAAATGCCGGCACCCATTGTCAACACATGCAATTACAACAAAACATGTCAAATGAAAATAAAGCAGCTATAATGCCTTTGTTACCTGCTGTGTTGACACATTTTTAACAATAGGCAGCCAAGCGACGGATGAACTGAAATGGACAGCCACAGTCTCCCAAGCGTTATGAAAAGAGAGGCCAGATACATTTTTTAACAGTTTCATGTTGAATCCTCACATGAGGTCTCACTCTGAAGTTTCTTTGCTCATGACAGAAATACTTCACAGTTCACACACAGGGGCAAACTACATGATCTTGCTGTTATTCATCAGGAGTGTGTGCAGAGCGACAGAAATGAGAAGCCAATTGTTTGACGATGCATTCAACCCCATTTTAGTGTTGAAATTTGCGTCAAATTTGATGTTATTTGGTTATGATTTGGCTATGAATGAATTATACTGATATTTTCTGGATATTAGAGAGGACATTAATAAGGCCATCTGCTCCTATAGCGCGTATACTTTCTCTGTTGTGAAGTTGTTGTTGAAAGCAACCCCCCTGTCATCTGTACAGCTGCCGCTACAAGGGGGGTTTGGGTTCTCGCGCCATGGTATTCCGTGTTTAAAGCTGTGCACACAAGCAAAACTTCACACACACAGGCACACACACACACGAAGACCCACAAAAACTTTAGTGAGCACACACACGCATGCACGCACTTACACACACACACACACACACTCACACACACACACTCACACACACACACACACACACAAACACACACACACACACACACACACACACACACACACACACACTCACACTTACACACACACACACACACTCACACTCACACTCAGTACAATGAATGCAGCATGGCTTTGACCCGTCTAAACTGCCTTAATTGCTCATGTTGTTGAAGCTTGGGAAGACTGCTGGCTTTGTTCCCCGCTTGTACAGGATTGGTGAGTTTCCGTGGTTACTGACTGATCTGATTTGCAAGAGCCAATGAGGGGGTAAAAAACAAGTTCAGGGGAGAGGGCCTTGTGCAAGTGTGAGGGGTATACTAGTCTACCCGTTCAGCTCCTACAGCTCCACCCAGCTTGTCTCATCTCTCAGCTTGTCTTCTATACTCGTCTTCTACATACAGCAGTCTTCATTGGATACATACAAGTAGTTTCAGTATAAGAAGAGTGATATGAATGTTATAGTTTATCCATAGAAGGAATTACAATACTTTTATGTTCATAAAGAGAGAATACTTTTTGTTCACTTAAAGGGACTACTTCTGTGTTTTCTTAAAACTGGAATGTGAAAGGATTTTTGCTGCTTAAAAGTAGCTTTTGGTATTTGATTTATTCACTGGAAGGTGTTGGTGTCTGCTGGCTGTCTAAACAAGGTGTATGCACACCTTAAAGTCTGCTGAGGCATGGGCATAGATGGAGTTCAGTCAAAGGAAGAGGGGGATGAGGTGAAGGAGAAGGAGAAGAAAGAAGATAAAGTGATCCACCTGAGAAGGACGATAGGTCTGCTTCCGGCTATCTCCTTCATCATCGGTACCGTGGTGGGCAGCGGCATCTTCATTGCACCAAAAGGGGTTCTGATGAACAGTGGTAGTGTGGGGCTGTCACTGGTGGTGTGGGCACTGTGTGGGGTCCTCTCGACCTTTGGTAAGTACCAACTGTCATTTTAAAAGAGGTAGTGGGTACCTATGAAGGCAGGAGGTGTATAATTGTGATGTTTGAGAGTGGCAGTTGCTAACATAATATCCGTCCTGAAACATTTTTATTAAGAATTCACACATCAGGTTGATTCAGTATTGTTAAAGGTCCAATGCAGCCATTTTTATCTCAATATCAAATAATTTATTGGTAACAATTAAGTACCTTACTGTGATTGTTTTCAATTAAAATTGTCAAAAATATACAAAAAGAGCTTCTTAGCAAAAAGCAATTTCTGACTCTGTCTGGGAGAGGTCTGAATGAGGAGCCTAATTGGAGGAGCCTAATGGGAGGGATATGTAACCTGAAAACTAGCTGTTATTGGCAGAGAGGTATATTATTGTTATTGGTCTATTAACTTATACTGCCTGGTGATGTCGACAGGCAGGCCAAAACTCCACCCATGCAAAACGAGCTGACATTTCTGGCAGTCTTTTCAAACAACTCTTACACCACTAAAAGGGCATTATCATCATTTTCCAAATTTCACAGTATTTTTCCAACCTCATAGTGTGGAAATATATATAAAACACTGGTAAATCACGTTGTTGACTGCACTGCCCCTTCAATTCACAGGCAGCACACAACATTCACTCCCCAAATGGAAGTGTAGGCTACCCCAGAAGTGTAATCTAGTACTTTCTGTATTTTCTTTGGCAGTAAACTGTGCTGGATGTATTCACTTAGCTGAATCATCTGGCCAGGGTCCACAATCCTCTGGTATTTGCACATGCGATCAACCATTGCACCTAAAAAGTAACTTTCACTTATCTTATTTAATTAAGATAACAGTTCCCTGTACAGGTTATTGTCATACATGCCTCCACTATTACTTGTATCATTAACACACATTAACAATGTTTACTATTAAACTGATGGTTTAACATACAGATATAGGATCTTAATTTGAGCCAGTTTGCTACAGCAGGAAAAGGAGCCTGCAGGAACAGGAAATATGAATTATTATATAGATTATAATTAATGGCCATTTTTGTAGGGGTTGATGCATTTTTCATTAGGGCAAATCAAGTCTGAAATTTCTTAGTGGAAATTACAAACTTTAGAAACCTTTTTAAACCTCAAATACACTACAAGTTTGCATTTCCTGCTGTGCAGGAAAATTCTCAGCAACAAAAGTGATCAAATTAAGATCTGTACTATTCATAAAGACTGTTTATAGGGTAATAGCATATGGCTGACCAAATAAACAGATCAAAAGAGTAGCATGGGCTGAAAGCAGGGGGTGGATGTCTGGCTGATATTTCCCAAGTTTTCCCCCAGTTTTTAACTTTATTATACCACAGTTATAAGCACAGCTATAACTAATGATATGCACGGAATTATGAATATTTAAAAAAATCAGTTTCCTGAATGTATAGAGATAGTGATACAATATAAAATATCCCAGCCCACTGAGCAAAAACGTGTTGAATCAACATTGTTTCAACATCATTTCAACCAACAAATTCAATGTGATGACGTTGAGTCAACATGGAAAACTGACTATATTTGAAAAAAGTAATCAACATAAGGGAATTTAGTATTTTTTTCACCCAACTTTTCACCTAAATCCAAAGACATGGTGACATTTTTTGTTGATTTCGCGTTGAATTCACGTTAGTCGACAACTCAACCAAATCAAAACTAGACGTTGAACTGACGCCTGTGCCCTGTGGGAGATGTGTCATCTGTCTCTGTCCTTTGTCCAGGGGCCTTGTGCTATGCTGAGCTGGGAACCACTTTTACAAAGTCAGGGGGCCACTACACCTATCTGCTGGAGACATTAGGACCCTTGCCTGCGTTCCTGCGACTCTGGGCAGAGTTTTTATTTATCAGGTCAGCAGCCTGTATCTCTGTGTCTCTTTTCATACACTCTTAGAATAGTTTAGGAGACAGTATAGTTTAGTACAAGTTTGTCTAATGCTTTTACTGTACTCCATGTGGACTGTAAAGGCCAGCTGTAGCCTCCTACGTGTCCCTGGCGTTTGGACGCTATGTGGTGGAACCCTTTTTCAGCCCTTGCGCTCCTCCCACAGCACTGATTAAACTGGTCAGCATCCTTGGAGTGAGTGAGTGACAAAATACAATCGATATGACTTTGTGAATTGTATGATTACTATGGAACGCTATTTCAACTAGGCCTATCTTCCCCCTCTCCCTGTAGCATTTGTGGTGGCGATAAACTGCTGGAGTGTGACCCTGGCCTCTCGCACCCAGGTCACACTGACATTCATCAAGATGTTTGCCCTGGTCCTAATCATCGTTCCTGGCATCATGGCATTAGCCAGAGGTGGGGTAGTGGTTTTGGTATAGTAACATGATACATGATACAAACAATATACCCAGGACCCTATTCAATCAAACCTGCTAACTCGTCTTTCTCTCTCCCCTCTCTAGGACAGACAGAGAACTTCCAGAATGGCTTTGAGATTGATACACTAACACTGGATAAGCTACCATTGGCCTTTTATTCTGGTCTATATGCCTATGGTGGATGGTAAGCAGTGCACAAGAAAATCAAATGTCATACCATTGTTGTGTTATCCATAAAGAACTGTTAACTGTTAAATGGACATCTTTTACTTTCTTTGCAGGTTTTATCTGAATTTTGTCACAGAGGAGGTCATTAACCCAAATAGGTATTTAAAAAAAAAATGTAACGATGTGATTGACCATTTATTTCCACACAAAAAAATCAAGTACCCTCATGTCTGTGTTTGTATGCTCTATTTTGTCAGAAACATCCCACTGGCAATCATCTTCTCCATGGTGACGGTGACTGTGTGCTACGTTCTTGTCAACGTGGCCTATTACACCATGATGACAGCAGAGGAGCTTCTTGTGTCTGACGCGGTGGCTGTGGTCAGTACTGTGGCATCAGATGGTCAAAGCCAAGAGAAGGAAAATAACTACATGTGAAATGAACTGCATGTCAGCCTAATATATGCTGTCTGTTTATCGCAGACGTTTGCCAACCGTGCTCTTCACGGCTTGGCCTCTGTGATTCCTTTACTAGTTGCTGTATCCTGTCTTGGGGCGCTGAACGGTGGCTTCTTTGGAGCACCCAGGTAATTAAGCTGCACTCTTGTAATTCAGAAACGTGCACCTTGATGTACGCTTGGCTGGTTCTATTCACGAGACGTCTGTCTGTCCGTGGTGCAGGATGCTGTTCGTGGGGGCCAGGGAGGGACACTGGCCAGTCCTCTTCTCAATGATCCACATCCGTAGAAACACGCCTCTGCCTGCTGTGCTGCTGCTGGTATAGTCTAATACTACTGCCCATAGTCTACCTTGTCAACCCTATTAGAGTCCCTTTATAGACATCTGTATTGTGGGGATGTCCTTATTGGGTTGATGAGGTAGGTCTATGCTTTCATGGTCCAGTTGAGATGTTTGTGTTGTCCTTCCTGCAGTATCCGTTGGTGGTAGTGATGGTGGCCAGAGGAGAGATCTTCCAGCTGATCAACTTTGCTTCCTTCTCTCGGTGGCTCTTCATTGCCATGGCGACCATGGGGATGCTCATCCATCGCTACCGCTTCCCCCTCCACCCAAGACCCTTCAAGGTTGCTATGACTACTATAATTAACTTATGTCACTTGTTTGGTACTTACTAGTTGGCTGTTTCTTGACAGTTTACCTATGGTTTTATTCCTATGATCAGCTCATAATTATATTCTGTCTACTAGGTGCCACTAGCCATCGCAGTCACCTTCACAGTGGTGTGCTTCTTCATCGTTGGGCTGTCTCTGTACTCAGACCCCTGGAACACAGGGGGCAGCTGTGCTCTCACCCTATCTGGAGTCCCTGTCTACTACCTGACCGTCCACCGCTCACGCCTGCCCACCAGATGGAGAAAGATCTTCAGTGAGTGACACACCCTTATCATGCCACTATAATGCCATTGTCATCATACTGAATTACTGATAGCAGAAATGTCAGGTGAGGGTGGTGTTGTGGGGGATAGTAATGGCTGTTGCGAGTCACTGAAGGGACTGTCTCTCTATTCTCCAGACTACTGCAGTAAGCAGCTTCAGATATTGCTGGAGGTGGCTCAGCAGGAAGTCCAGACCTACTGAAGACACCTCTTCACTCACACTGACCAGACAGACACCCATTACTGTGCCCTCCATATTGTATATGGATGTGAATACCAAGGCATGTTAGTTAGATTAGGAAAATAATGAGCTGTTAACTCTACAACACTGACGATTTTTTGTTTTTGTTTACTTGAATTAAGGAGGTGTACTTTTTACGCTTTGAAAACGAGATAGTTTTGTGTGGATTATTTACATTTAAATGACGTTCATCAACAAATGTTGACATACTGGTATTTGGTACTTAAATAAAACAAGAGAAACTGTATTATTATTCATTTATTAAATTTACATAGGATTCATAAAAGACATGGTTGTCTTAAAACATCCCAAATTGGCAGATTTACCCATGTCAGCTTTTCCCCAAACCTTGCTCTGGGGTCTGCTGTACTGGTCGTGTGATAAATACTGAACAAGAATGTAAAAGTTATTGTATATTATGTGGTGTTCATGCCTCTTCCAGTTGATCATACTTTCAATTATTATAGGGGCCAAGAAACCCAAGACTGTGTGAATCTAGTCAAAGTTAAGACCATTCAAACATCTAAACCCAACCCCAACAATGTTAAAAGGAGCAGCAGTCACCGGGTTTCATTGTACAGTCAGCACACTCACCCAAAAAGAGAAAAGGCACATTAAACATTTAAAAGACACCAACTGTAAAAATATGAAGCCAAGTCAATCACCAGCAATCCCATGTCATGATATTAAACACTAGCAAGGAGACAGGATGCTACTCAAACTTTAACCTGAATGTGTCCACCACTGCTAACAAAGGAACTGAGAATAACTGTAGAAAGCCATACATCGTTTAGAATTGTTCATATAAAAATGATGCAGTCTTCCTCTCCCATAACAAAGTAACAATTGTGACCCTTTCATCAAGAAAAAACGCATGCATTAAATGTTTAATCTTCGAGCCAAAAAACTTCCAATGACAATTCAAACATACATTTGTTTTATTCTAATATTTCCTTTCTACACATAGACGGAGTAAGATAGGAATAGATGACATCACCATACTACTTTTACATAGTTAATCACTCACTACTACCAGTCTTAACAAGTTCACAAAGCAGATTGGACATTGATGTGTCATACCCAGAATAAATTACAAAAGTGCACTAGAGTAAGTGTTGACTTGGTCAATCAAAAATGGCATCTCCTTTGGCTGTAGACAGTCCTTGTTGTTAGTCATTTTATTACTTTCCCTCATTGGTGGTTGATCATCTGTACGTCCTTTTAGAGATCCAATCAAATGGAGACTCCCTCACTTTCAGAGGCACCAGGTCTTATATTCTAGCATGGTAGTGTCGGTCTCACTGGATAGTTAGATAAATCATCAATGTATACATTTACATTTGAAAGAGCAAAACATATTACAAAATGTGCAAATTAAACATACATATTCTATGTAGGCTACACACATCAACATACAACTCAGACATACTTTTCTGTTCTCTAGCAGTTCCTTGAAGACTATCATGGGAGGCAGTGAATTGTTATCAAAATATGGTAGCTTAAGCTTGTGGCATGAAACAACCAAGCGAGAGAAAAAAGGAGTGGAAGAAGACAGGTTAGTAGAGACAAATTCAACCAATGACAAAGGAAAAATCTAAGAAAGAAAACTCCCACATTTACAGATTGGAAGACGATATGTGAGCAGCTTGGGTAATGATGAGACTATGTCATCCTTCTCATCTAGCAAAGAACTTGGAAAGGGTCGCGCTCTCTGCTCGGCAGTGGCTACTTGAGTTCAGGAATGAGCTGAGACCAGCTGATGTTCCCCATACCCAGATCATCATCCTCCAGGCCAGAGAAGCTGATATCCACTAAGATTTTGCTCAGGCTGTCATTCATGGTGTCCAGGACCAGGCCCTCCGTAAGGGAGCGGTTGGCTGTGGAGGGACCCCCGATCTGGAGCTCTCTGGAGCAGCCCTGCAGACGCTCTGGCCCCGGGGAGTAGGTGTCGGTGGGGCCAGCCGCGGATGAGGAACGTGCCGAGGTGAGCAGCTTGCGAGGGGAGTTGAACAAGGGCAGGTCCTTAAAGGGAGTGCTACTGAAGCTGAAGGGGGTGTGGTCATGGTGGTGCGGGGTGAAGCTGGGGCCTGGGGTGCGGATGGGGCTGAAGTCCAGCATGCCACCTCTCTCCTTGCCCAGCGGGGTCACCCTCCAGGGCTCTAGCAGCACAGTGGGTGGCTTGCTGGGGGTGGAGGAGGCTGGGTGGCTGCTCTTGATGGGGGTCTTGAAAGAGTACTCCCTGCAGGGGCTGTTATGCTCCGGCCGGGGGTCGAGCTCGGCGTCCTGGAACGCGGAGCCGTCGGAGGCCAGGCCCGAGTCGAAGAAGGTGCTGTCGGGGAAGAGGAGCACGGGCTCCTCGTTGGAAGGTAGGACGAGGCGCTGCTTGCGACGGGAGCTGCTGGCTTCCCTCCTGGCGTTGGTCAGAACAGCCCTAGGGGTAACGGGGGTCAGGGGCACACAGACCTGCTCCTCCTTCATCTCCTCAATGGGAGGAGCATACAGCATCACTGTGGAGGCATCACTGTACGTAACCTGCCAAACACAGTCACAACATGTATTCATTTAATAATTATAGGGAATCAAGTAACCTCCCGGCACTTCACAATAAAAAGGTCTGGGTGATGGTGAGACTTTACCTTAGGAGCTATACGGACCCTCTTGCCCCCTCCTGAGGAGCTAGATTTCTGCTGGAGGGCAGAGAGAGGGAGCTGTGTGGACGAGGACAGGAAGAGTGACTGGGTGAAAGGCAGCTGGATGGGGACTAGGTAGGAGTCTGCACGAGGAAGAAGGGGCTTCATCTTCCTCTCTGAACATATGGAAGAGAGAAAAAAAAAGTCATGAGGCAACAGCTACACATCAATAATTTCCAACTCTCCAAGGTTTGGTAATCGGCCAGCTGCTTGTTTCCCCCCACGTTTTTCACTCACTCACCAGGGGCACCGCCAGATGTTTTCTTGATTTCAGGAGCAATTCTCTTCTGTTGCTGCGGGAGACAATTGAGACATTAACTTCTTATTCACAACAGAGCTATTCTAATCTAAATGGTCCCTTTGTCTTCTCAAAGTCAACATATGAAGACAGCATGAGTTAGACCTGTGTAGGAAAGGTTACTGACTATGTACGGTGGTCCTGTGATGTCTGCCTCTCTCTGCCTACACCTCACATCTCTTCCCTGAAATTAAATGTCAGCTTAATGAGCTAAACAAGAGCAGATGGAAAGCATGTCCTGTCCTCCCTGACTGACTGCTCTGACGACTGCCCCAGAGGAAAAGGGTAAAACAATCTTACGTGTTGGTCATAGACCTGCATGGTCCGAGGCGAGATGGAAGTTGGATCAGACTCAGTCTGTGGGGGTGGGGTGGAAAATTGGTCAAAAGGGACAGAGTTATCATAAAGATAAGAATCAAAAAGTAGATTGCAGAGTTAGACAGTTATATGCAGGGATTTGTCATTTTGTGGAGTCCCATAGAGTTGTGATTGGCTGGTGACAAAATATGACTTAGAACAGAAAAAGTGGGTAACATGCTGACCTTGTAAACCTGGTCAAGAGTAAGGCAGCGATTGGCCTCTGGGCGGATGGTCCAGTAGGAGACCTTGCCATCTTGTGTCGTCTCACGGATGAACATGTCATGCAAGGAGAGATTGTGGCGGATAGAATTCTGGCAAAGGAGCATAGACAATATCAAACTAAGAGGATGTGGCTTATGGCATTGGCAATTATACAAGTTTTTGTTGGGTAATTAAGGGGTATTTTTCTGCTTCTATTTTAACTATTACAGTGGCACCAATAAAATCTTTATCTGTGACCAAGGGCTTATTGTGGCTGTTTACCTTCCAGCCTGGCTTGGCCACCTTTCTGAAATATGGAAAGTGGTCCTCAATCCAAGTGTAGATCTCTTTCAATGTCATCCTCCTGCTCTTCTTACTGTTGATGGCAAACTGAATCATCGCCATGTATGAGTAGGGTGGTCTCTCTGACAAGGGGTCTTTGACAACCCTGTGTGCTTCCATTCGCTCACTTTGTGCCTGTGTGCAAAACAGAACAAAAGAGAGGTTGGTTTTGTTTGGCCCATTTAGACACTACTCTTTTAAGACTCAACAAATGCAGCAAGCATGCAGCACTAATATCACACTTGAGTGCAACACTGTTGAAACATACTAGATAAAAGTATAACATGTCGCCGGTGACACCCTCCTTGAGCATCACTGCTTACGTACGTCCGTTGACAATCACACTGAGATACTAAAAGAGGAGACAAACCTGGAGAATCTGTTGGCAAGCATCATGATTCTCTTTGTTCGCAGCTTTCTTAGCAGGATCTGGTCCAAGACTGTCTGTATTCATCCTCCCAAGCCACTGAATGTTAGTAAGGCTGTCATCTAGTGGACTGCAATCAAGGTCCCTATTCACTGTGAAATAATAAAAACTGTGCGCATCAACAATGTTCATCATCAAACAGTTAAACAACACCTGAAAAGTGGAGGTTCATGTCACTCAAAATCATGAAAGCAAATAAACGTACATGGTTTAATTGTAGTTAAAGTCTTAGTATCCTGTAGGCAGTCCATTGTTGTTGCTTTCTCTGTGACAAGAGCTATGCTACTCCTACCAGAGCTGCGACCTCCCATATAGGTAGATTGACAGAAAGAATCTGCACCATCCTTGATACAGCCGCCACCACTTAGAAGGATGAATTTGTTTGGTCCTTGAGAGCCACACTCCTTCCCCTTGGCAGTGAGGGCCCCAATTACACTCTGAAGGTCTGCAGTTTTGGGGATGACAACCACTTGTGTGCCAGGCATAGTGGGATGGTCCATGATACGGATGCCATCAGGAAAACACTGGCCAACTGAGGGTTTGGATGTGGATGCTTCCTTGTGCCTTAGTCCATCTGGCTCATCAATTGAGCCATCAAGTGCTGGTTCATTTCCCTGGAAAGGCAGCTTCCTCCTCTTGAGGATCAGGGGCCTTCTTGGGCTCTGTCTCATTCTGCTCAGATTACAGAGGCTGGCCCTTTGACTTCACTTGATGTCTGAAGAGATAACAGGTAACGTTAAAGTTAGAAGGTAACATTATTCAAGTTAGAATGTAACGTTACAGCCACAACGACATTTTCCCTGGGGCAGAAAACGCTGTTTAGGTTAGAACTATAAATGGCTAAATGATAGCAAAACTGAGCTGATGACAACTTTCTACCTGAGTTGATGGGCTGCAACTAAGCAAGCAAGACTGTCGGTAAAAAAGTAGTTAGTTCAAAAATTATCCAAGGTTCTTTTGATAGGCAAATGAAAGTAGCGTTAGCTAGCAAGGGTAACCTGGTAACAACGCAGAATTAAATGTATATCGGATATTGATTACATCATGAACTGTTGTTTTCCATAGTTGTGCTGACGTAACTCTAGTACTGTAACTTGCTAACCTAACTCTAATATATTTGTATTTATAGCAATAAATAAATAAAAAATTGCCAGCTAATTGTTAGCTAGCTAGCTAACGATTTTAGAATAGAAATACCAGTCTTTCAAATATCAGCTAACGTTATGGTTATGACGCACCGTCTTCTAGAACATGATGCTGTTAGCTAAATTAGCTAGCAACTAATCCACTGGGTTATAGTTAGCTAGCTAACACCCAAAGAATGTAAAAAAATATTCCCATAACTAGCTAATAGCTAGTTATCTAGCTAGCTGTAGTAGTTAGCGAGTCGCGTGTTTAGTTTGCCAGTTAGCTGCTAACGTTAGCAACTTTAACCAAGTTGAAAACAACAAACCTTCATATTATGATGATGCAATGCGCTTTTGTCCTGGGTTACTTGACTCCTTAATTAATCAATGACAATAATCGAAAATTAAATTTGACAGGTAGTTTGTAGATGTAATATACTAGGCATAGCTCCACTTCCTTTCATTCAGTGTGAAAGGGAATGGGATTTTGAATTTTGGCGCAGTATTTGCGATTCCGGTTATGTGACCTTTGCATATCCAATGGGCTGAAGCCAGTGGATGTGAAAGCCAATCAGCGTTAACCATTATGTTAACCAGGAAGAGTTGAGAAGGACAGCGAAGAAAAGCGATTGCCAAATGTTTGTCCTTTCTGATTCTGACATTATTTCTTCAAAACATTGATAGCTAGCTGCTTCTGGCATGCAATATACACCCAGGTACGTAGTGTGATATAAGCTGCATGGCTTACTGTGTTCATGGAAGGGTACTTCACTCTGTTGTGTTATTTTGTGTTTGTAGTTAACAAGCTAGTAGTTAACCCAAGGCAAGTTATAGGCTATAGCGTTATAACGTTGCATATGCCAACTCTGTTTCATACAGCATTCCTTTGCTGCGTCATGTTATATTTCACCTTCTCTTGATCCCACCAGCTCCTCAGCCATGATCTCTGATGCCCCGTAAAACAAGAAAAAAAGATTTGCCAAACTCACAGAAGCCGCCTCTGTTGTTTTTTGAGCCACCACTTGATGGCGCCAGATACCACACCGTGCCTCAAGTGAGAGGCGCACTCAATCCCAAGTCTTTTCTGTTTGAGGAGCAACGACAGAGCAGCAGCACAGCCTGTTGTTCTTGGGTAATCACAGTTTATCATCATACACATCAGCAGTTATCATAATCAATCATATGTTTTTAATTTAATTATTTACTATCTTCTGAACATTGTCCGTTCAAACCATAGACTATAAATAATGTATAACAAACATGTTCAAAGATGTCTCATCTCTCTCTGTCACTCAATTTCAGGTGAGTCCACAGTTTGATCAACTACCGCCCCCTGCACCCAGAGGAAGGCGAGGGAGGAAGAAGTGCCTCTCTGCAACAAGCATTCTTGACAGGAGTTCTCAATTATCCAGAAAAAGTAGTGTTTGCAAGTTCCAATCCTTATCCTTTCAGAGAAGGTCAACCGCCCAAGTTCTCCATCAAAAGCATGCATGTGGAAAGAAAGCTGTAGAATATGCTGTTGGGGCCCATGAGGATCAGCAGGGCTTGCAAGTGCATAAGATCGGTTCTCTAAGTACCGAGTACCTAAGTAACCAAGATGAAACGGAGACACCAAAACTGAGAACTTCTCTCAGGAAAGGGACAGCTGAGAGGAGAGGGTTGTCAGAGGTAACACCTGAAGGTGCAGCATCAACCTCCAGCAGATGTGTGGAACCCCTTAGAACGTCAGTTGCCAGACATGACACGAGCCCAGCGTCATGCTCTGCTTGGACTCCTGCCTCAGTAACACACCATACCCCAGGAACGGACAATGTCTTCTCCCCACCTGATGTAGAGACTCCAGAGTTACACCATGATGGTAGTTCCTCCTCTATCTCCTTTCTTCGCCTCCTGTTGCCTGTGTCACAGCCGTTGACCCCGCCACACACCGTGACTTCAGAGATTTTAGCAACAGACACCCCAGAGAGGGACTATGGAGTCAAGGTTACATGGAGGAGGAGGAAAGGGTTGATGAGGTTGCTGAGGGACCGAGGTCAACTTACAAGTGCTGAGGCACTGATTAGCATCTAATCAACTTAACTGTAAATGTTGACATTTTATTATCATGTTCTGCAATTAACACTGAATTGTAGTTAACATTGTAGTTAACACCACATTAATAAATTGGTCCACTGATTGAAAGTGATATGTTGCAATGACCATAATATTATTGAGTCCTCTTAATTGTTTTGCTGCTCAGGTTAACTTGGCATGTTGTCCATGTGCAGTTGGTAGTTCAGCGCCCGTTATGGATGTGGCTCTATCTAGCTTCTTGTTTTCTTTGTACCCTGGGTCCACATTAAATCTTTTTTGAAATATAGGTTGTTTTTCAATTGAACATACACTACCAGTCAAAAGTTTTAGAACACCTACTCATTCAAGGGTTTTTCTTTATTTTTACTATTTTCTACATTGTATAATAATAGTGAAGACATCAAAACTATGAAATAAGACATATGGAATCATGTAGTAACCAAAAAAGTGTTAAACAAATCAAAATATATTTTATATTTGAGATTCTTCAAATTGCCACCCTTTGCCTTGATGACAGCGTTGCACACGCTTAGCATTCTCTCAACCAGCTTCATAAGGTAGTCACCTGGAATGCATTTCAATTAACAGGTGTGCCTTCTTAAATGTTAATTTGTGTAATTTATTTCCTTCTTAATGTGATTGAGCCAATCAGTTGTGTTGTGACAAGGTAGGGATGGTATACAGAAGATAGCCCTATTTGGTAAAAGACCAAGTCCATATTATGGCAAGAACAGCTCAAATAAGCAAAGAGAAACAACAGTCCATCATTACTTTAAGACATGAAGGTCAGTCAATACTGAACATTTCAAGAACTTTGAAAGTTTCTTCAAGTGCAGTCGCAAAAACCATAAAGTGCTACGATGAAACTGGCTCCTATGAGGACCGCCACAGGAATGGAAGACCCAGAGTTACCTCTGCTGCAGAGGATAAGTTCATTAGTGTTACTAGCCTCAGAAATTGCAGCCCAAATAAATGCTTCATAGAGATCAAGTAACAGACACATCTCAACATCAACTGTTCAGAGGAGACTGTGAATCAGGCCTTCATGGTCGAATTGCTGCAAATAAACCACTACTAAAGGACACCAATAAGAAGAAGAGACTTGCTTGGGCCAAGAAACACGAGCAAAAATTGTGGAAATTTGTCCTTTAGTCTGGAGCCAAATTGGAGATTTTTGGTTCCAACCGCAGTGTCTTTGTGAGACGTGGTGTGTATTTCCCATCGTAAAGCATGGAGGAGGAGGTGTTATGGTGTGGGGGTGCTTTGCTGGTGACACTGTGATTTATTTACAATTAAATGCACACTTAACCAGCATGGCTACCACAGCATTCTGCAGCGATACGCCATCCGATCTGGTTTGGGCTTAGTGGGACTATCATTTGTTTTTCAACAGGACAATGACCAACACCTCCAGGCTCTCCAAGAAGGAGAGTGATGGAGTGCTGCATCAGATGACCTGGCCTCCACAATCCCCCGACCTCAACCAAATTGAGATGGTTTGGGATGAGTCGGACTGCAGAGTGAAGGAAAAGCAGCCAACAAGTGCTCAGAATATGTGGGAACTCCTTCAAGACTGTTGGAAAAGCATTCCAGGTGAAGCTGGTTGAAAGAATGCCAAGAGTTTGCAAAGCTGTCATGAAGGCAAAGGGTGGCTATTTGAAGAATTTCAAATATAAAATACAATTTTTTGGTTACTACATGATTCCATATGTGTTATTTCATAGTTTTGATGTCTTCACTATTATTCTACAATGTAGAAAATAGTAAAAATTAAGAAAAACCCTTGAATGAGTAGGTGTTCTAAAACTTTTGACCGGTAATGTACATGCATAATGAGTACCCATTGTGAGATTTACAATACTGTAGTATCTTTTGTATAAATAGAGGGGTCTATTTACTAGCTACATTTGTGGTAACATGGAATGCAGAAGCAAAGAAATCTGTCCAATCACTCAAGTCTATAGAATCTGCCATCCAATAGCATAGTCCGTTGTATTCATATGCGGTAACTAGGGCTGTGGTGAACAATTCTACAAGCGTGTCAAGGAAAGTGGTCTGCTGCACCAGGAGGCCACCACCAGCTGGGGATCCATAGCAACCGTGGATAAACATGAGTTACTACAGCATAAGGTAACTAATATATATATAGTTCTTTGCCCATGATATCATGTAGTAATGCAGTGTCAAAATTGGATGGGTGAAGTATGTCTGGTGGTGGTGCGCGAGACTTTCACTTAACTTTTTCAGAAGGCACTGTTGCTCGAGAAGACTATGATGCTAGTTTGGCAAATGTTAACCTAGCTAGTTAACGTTTCTTGCTTGCCTGAAGATAGCAAGCTCTGTGAAGAGACTAGAGCAGAGGCAGGGTGATGAATCAACAATAGAAGATAACACCAAGCACAAACTAAAATACAATATTTTTCACAACTTGAAATGTAGCTAGCTATTCAATTTTTCTTGTCAATAATCAAGCAGAGTTAAACGCTTATAATTAACCATTTGGGCATCGTTTTAACACGAAAAGGAAGCGTGAGCTGGTCAGTGAATTGTAGCTAGGAAAACTACATTGATTGCTAGCTAGCTAGCGTGCTTGTTAACAGTAAAACAGAAAGCACACAATTCGTCATGGATTGCTCGTGAACTTTTTGATTAATGTTTTGTAACGGGAATGGGTTGGACATTTTATTATTTTAACTTGCTAGCTAGCTATAACGTTCCATCTGAAAAATGCAAATATGTCCAAATTGCATGAACATGCACGTTGACAACGACGCTATAACGACGTTATAAACAGCCCATCTGGCTAGGCTCAAGCCTTAAATCTTTTGGGTTGCTAACGTTACATTATTGCGTCACAAAAGCCATCAGATGGGGAATATATTACACTAGATTTCTCGAGTTACTGTGGCTTTGTCATAGGAGCTTGCACCATTGTCCTTGGAGACGGCACCGCAGCTTGCTAGAAAATACAATATTGGGGCCTATGAGGGGGGCAATCTCGGCAACATCACTCTGCACGGTCACCACCAAATAAGTCTCCCCAAACGGAAGAAGTGACAGGATGAACAACGTCAACAAAAGCAGGTGAATCAAGCTCATGTCATAGCATGATGATGGTATGGAACTGTGTTGAGGCCTAACATGAGACAGACAATCCGATGTTGAATAGGGTGTTGGATGGTTCAGTTCATGGATGTTTTAGTTCATGGTTAATGATGTGGTAGTTATGTGATAGGCTACATGGAGGCAATAGACACATGACAATGTGTCAGTCAGAGTATGATTCTTATTTAGCACTATCTGAACCCGTCATCATAACAGAATCAGCTGGCATAAACAAAGTCATGACAGTTTGTCATCAAAATGGGTGCTAGCATAACACCCTTAGCTGATCAAAAGAACATTGTGTCATAATAACAGGGTCATAAATAGTATAACGTTTATGACCCTGTTATTATGACAAAACAATATTATTTTGATCAGCTAAGGGTGTTATGCTAGCACCCACAAGTGAAATCCCCTGCATTGCTTTTGCAACCTCATTTCACCCTGTGAAACTGAATTTCATTTAGGGATTCTTACTGTTTATTTCACTAGCAAACGTTTTCCTTATGCTGTGCATTCCTGGTCAAAATAATGACATTCCACCCTTATATGATTGTGGGTTGGAATGTAGGATGGCTGAATGTTATGTGACTATCTGGAGGCAATAGAGAATTCCACAGTCTTTGGTTTTTAAAGCTTGCCCACGAATGTTGCATTACCATTGCACCCACAACAAACAATATTATTGGCTATTCCCATTGTGACATCAATGCACACTGGAAAATGGCTCAGGAAAATTAATAGGCAAACATGTTGACACAAGACATGCAGTGTTTCCTCTAGGATTTCCACCCAACATTTTAGAGGCCCTCTTGGATGCTGAGACGAAATGTTGCAGTTTTAAAGCTAATTTCCTACAATTCTACACATTTTGCCATGGGGATGAGATAACATTTACAGTTTTAAAGTAACTGGCCAGTGAAAATCTAACTTTAAAAAGTTTATATTCTGTTAACTCATACCCAAATAATGTTGTTGACTCGTCCTATACTCATATTTGTGGCCAAAGCATAAATTGGAGAAAAAACACATCAAAAACCCCACCTCAAACTTGTATCTCAAACTCAAAAAATGAGCTGGCCAATCAGTGGTCTACTTGTATTTTTTTTTTTTATGACCGGTATACGCCCACACCATTCTGTTGTTGGGGTACGCCCAAACCATTCCAACACAGAAAAGCTGCTGTGCATACTTAATTAAACATTTTTGGAAGGAAAACAATTGTACTCATATTGTAATTAATTATAGGTCATATTTCATATTAATCTGGAAACACTGGACAGGCAAATTTCCTGCAATTCTACACATTTTGCCATGGCTTATGCTGTGTTCTTATGCTATCTGAGTGACTCAAACATTATAACAAAATCAATGGAGGCCCCATGCTAGTTCTCAAAGATGATCTTATATAAAAATATATAGCCTCATTATCTTTTCTACATACTTTATATCTGGTTTTAGTCATTTAAGTTTACACTGAAAACGTTTTATGAATATAGGGGAAACACTGACATGACATGCCTCTCCCTGTCTCCTCCTACACTAAAGCTTCTCAATCAGTTTCAGAACTGAGGGCACTGGGCTTAATGTAATGGCTTGTCTGAGGGAAGTCAACTCTCCCTATGGTCCGTCAACACTCCTATTGATGTCTGTTTGATGTCTGTGCATTAGGACTGTGCTGACCAGAGGTGCCCTGAGAGCAGAGCATGTTGCTGTGTGCGTAGGAGGTTACCGTAAGCTCTGCAGAGAGTGAAATCCATAGGTCCATTTTTACCCTGAGAGGAGATTAAAATCAGAGAGCAGTTCCCACCCTTTCCTGTTCAAATGTGGACTATGATTATTTGATGTAATCTGCTTGAGTTCCACACCACTTACTGTTGTAGTTCAAGGAGCACTTCAAAATGGGTAGGCACGCCGCACTAGGCAGGCAGGAACAAAACCATGGGTAGTGTCACGATCGTCTGAAGGAGGAGACCAATGCGCAGCGTTGCGAGTGAACATGATGACTTTAATAATCAAAGCACGTAACTACAAAACAAAATGACGAAACGTGAAGTCCAACAGTACATAGACTAAACAGGAACACGGAAACAATAACCCACAAAACAAAGGAGAAAACACACAGAATATATATGGCTCCCAATCAGAGATAACGAGCCGACAGCTGACACTCGTTACCTCCGATTGGGAGTCATAGACCAATCACCATAGACACAAACAAAATGAAACTCACCCATCCCCAACACCACCAAATGAAATACACCCAAACAAATGAAAGTGAACAACCCTGGCTCAAATATCAAAGTCCATGGAGCCAGAGTGTCACAGTACCCCCCCCTAAAGGTGCGAACTCCGGGCGCACCAACATCAGGACTAGGGGAGGGTCTGGGTGGGCGTCTGTCCACGGTGGCGGCTCTGGCCCCGGTCGTGATCCCCACCCCACCACAGTCACAACCTGCTTCGGTAGCCTCCTCCCAATGACCACCCTCCAACTAACCCCACCTGGACTAAGGGGCAACACCGGACTAAGGGGCAGCATCGGCCTAAGGGGCAGCACCGGGATAAGGGGCAGCACCGGGATAAGGGGGCAGCACCGGGCTAAGGGACAGCACCGGGCTAAGGGGCAGCACCGGGCTAAGGGGCAGCACCGGACTAAGGGGCAGCACCGGCCTCAGGGGCAGCACCGGACTAAGGGGCAGCACCGGGCTAAGGGGCAGCACCGGGCTAAGGAGCAGCACCGGGCTAAGGGGCAGTACCGGACTAAGGGGCAGTACCGGACTAAGGGGCAGTACCGGACTAAGGGGCAGTACCAGGCTGAATGGCGGATACTGGCTGGACGGCTCTGGTGGCTCCCGGCTGGTCGGCTCTGGCGGATCCCGGCTGGACGGTTCTGGCGGATCCCGGCTGGACGGCTCTGGCGGATCCCGGCTGGACGGCTCTGGCGGATCCCGGCTGGACGGCTCTGGCGGATCCCGGCTGGACGGCTCTGGCGGATCCCGGCTGGACGGCTCTGGCGGATCCCGGCTGGACGGCTCTGGCGGGTCCCGGCTGGACGGCACTGGCGGGTCCCGGCTGGACGGCTCTGGCGGGTCCCGGCTGGACGACTCTGGCGGATCCCGGCTGGACGGCTCTGGCGGATCCCGGCTGGACGGCTCTGGCGGATCCCGGCTGGACGGCTCTGGCGGATCCCGGCTGGACGGCTCTGGCGGATCCCGGCTGGCTGGCTCTGGCGGATCCCGGCTGGACGGCTCTGGCGGATCCCGGCTGGGACGGCTCTGGCGGATCCCGGCTGGACGGCTCTGGCGGGTCCCGGCTGGACGGCTCTGGCGGGTCCCGGCTGGACGGCTCTGGCGGATCCCGGCTGGACGGCTCTGGCGGATCCCGGCTGGACGGCTCTGGCGGATCCCGCTGGGACGGCTCTGGCGGATCCCGGCTGGACGGCTCTGGCGGATCCCGGCTGGACGGCTCTGGCGGATCCTGGCTGGACGGCTCTGGCGGATCCTGGCTGGACGGCTCATGGCTGGCTAACGGATCTGGCTGCTCATGGCTGGCTGACGGATCTGGCTGCTCATGGCTGGCTGACGGATCTGGCTGCTCATGGCTGACTGACGGATCTGGCTGCTCATGGCTAGCTGACGGATCTGGCTGCTCATGGCTGGCTGACGGATCTGGCTGCTCATGGCTGGCTGACGGGTCTGGCTGCTCATGGCTGGCTGACGGATCTGGCTGCTCATGGCTGGCTGACGGATCTGGCTGCTCATGGCTAGCTGACGGATCTGGCTGCTCATGGCTGGCTGACGGATCTGGCTGCTCATGGCTGGCTGACGGGTCTGGCTGCTCATGGCTGGCTGGACGGATCTGGCTGCTCATGGCTGGCTGACGGATCTGGCTGCTCATGGCTGGCTGACGGATCTGGCTGCTCATGGCTGGCTGACGGATCTGGCTGCTCATGGCTGGCTGACGGATCTGGCTGCTCATGGCTGGCTGACGGATCTGGCTGCTCATGGCTGGTTGACGGATCTGGCTGCTCATGGCTGGCTGACGGATCTGGCTGCTCATGGCTGGCTGACGGGTCTGGCTGCTCATGGCTGGCTGATGGTGCTGACTGGGCGGCTAGCGGTGGAGGCGGACCCCAGCCTCGGATAGCAGTCATCACCTCCAGCAGGGCGGCTCCCATCCGCATGAGCCGCTCCTGCCCGTCACGAACCCGAGCCTCCAGTCCAGCATAGGCTGCGTCGGCTCCTGCTGATTCCATAGCAGGTGTATGATTCTGTCTGGCGGAAGGCTCTAGCGGCTCCGGTCTGGCGGACGGCTCTGAAGGAACAGGCCGGGCTGGGCTGGTGACGCACCCCGTAGGATACGTGCTTGGAGCAGGAACAGGCCGGTCCGTACCGGGAACACACACCACTGGCCTTAACTGGGGATCAGGAACGGGCCGGACCGGACTGGTAACACACTTCAGTCTCTCATGCCGTGCCACAACAACTTCCCTCCCTCTACTCGCCAATGGCTCCCGTAATCCGATAGCCTTCTCTCCAGCTCTCCCTGTGGCAGCCTCCTGCTGCCCAGGCGCCCAAGCCATGTGCCCCCCCCCAAAAAATTTTTGGGGAGTAACCACGGGCTTCCAGCCTCGACTCCGCGCTTCCTCTTCATACCACCTCCTCTCGGCTGCAGCTGCCTCCAGCTCTTCACGAGGGCGGTGATATTCCTCCTCATACCACCTCCTCTCGGCTGCAGCTGCCTCCAGCTCTTCACGAGGGCGGTGATATTCCTCCGGTTGTGCCCAAGGACCCTTTCCAGCCCGTATCTCCTCCCATGTCCATGAATCTTTTGGAGGCGTCCATACATCCTGTGTAGGTAGGTCCTGTTGCCGCTTGTTACGCCGCTTGGTCCTCTTGTGGTGGGTTATTCTGTCACGATCGTCTGAAGGAGGAGACCAATGCGCAGCGTTGCGAGTGAACATGATGACTTTAATAATCAAAGCACGTAACTACAAAACAAAATGACGAAACGTGAAGTCCAACAGTACATAGACTAAACAGGAACACGGAAACAATAACCCACAAAACAAAGGAGAAAACACACAGAATATATATGGCTCCCAATCAGAGATAACGAGCCGACAGCTGACACTCGTTACCTCCGATTGGGAGTCATAGACCAATCACCATAGACACAAACAAAATGAAACTCACCCATCCCCAACACCACCAAATGAAATACACCCAAACAAATGAAAGTGAACAACCCTGGCTCAAATATCAAAGTCCATGGAGCCAGAGTGTCACAGGTAGTCTGAAAAAATAAACAGAATTGTCTGCAGTGTTTCAAAGTCTCTTCAAGGATGTCTGTTTTATCTTTCTTTCTCTTTTTAGAAAGTTAGACCCCAGGCCATCAGTAGGTTATAGCTAGGGGCTAAGAACAGTGAGGTGACGTCATTGTGATGGGAACTAGGAACTATGTGCATGTGTAGTCTTTCAGAGGATGTGTGTGGAGGATTAGTGTGAGGAACAGACATGTAGCCTGGGCAGGGTTTCCGTTAGGAAAATTTGGCGCCAGACAACGTGAACGGCAAGATTTTAATTTACCGGATGTTTGAGAAATTTACCGGACATCCATATGCATTGGGTGTGTAACATATTAGGGAGTCATCCCATGGCGCTCAAAAGCACATTTAGATTATTGTAATTCATCTTAGCAGAATAGAAATTAGCCTGTAAAGTTGTAATAAAATAAAGTTCAATGATGTTCTTATACCAACATGAAAGGTTTTATCGAAAAGCAAAACATTCCCCATTGGGTCTTCGTTGCTGCTATAAATCATAAATGAATATCATTAAAAACATTTTTTTTGTTTTGTTGCCTAGATGAACAAGTCGCCTACACAGTAATAAACTTCTAAATATAATATTTGTATAATATATTTTGTGAACAACCTGTCCTATAGGCTATTTGTATGAACATTTAAATTAATAAATAACAAACCACAGCTGGTTTCAAATACAATCTAGGCCTCTAATTTAATTTAGCCAAGGCATGAACATTTTAATTAGGCCTAATAACAAAACATGGCTGTCTATTGACACCAGAGCCGGCCCGCCTCACTCCCCATTCCAGCTGCCATTCAGCACCACAGCAGTGGAAAGAGGCCATTCTAGGCGGCCACAAAATGAACAAATTATAAAACTGATGTTGGACAATCAAATTCGATATGTAAATAAACAAAATTAGTTAAGGCTGGTTCATTGAGAGAAAGCTTATTTTACAATGCTCCTGTAAAACGAAGCCCGCGCCATGCATTTATAAAAGCACTTCTTTCCAAAGCTCAATGTTTCGTTTCAAAGTGCTACTGAATAAGCTCAACTGAAATGCACGAATAGTGTATGATACACATCATTATTCTACTCTAGTCTATCAATCCATTCCAAATCTATATAGGCCTGACCTACTATACAGTGGGGAAAAAAAGTATTTAGTCAGCCACCAATTGTGCAAGTTCTCCCACTTAAAAAGATGAGAGGCCTGTAATTTTCATCATAGGTACACGTCAACTATGACAGACAAATTGAGAAAAAAGAATCCAGAAAATCACATTGTAGGATTTTTTATTAATTTATTTGCAAATTATGGTGGAAAATAAGTATTTGGTCACCTACAAACAAGCAAGATTTCTGTCTCTCACAGACCTGTAACTTCTTCTTTAAGAGGCCCCTCTGTCCTCCACTCGTTACCTGTATTAATGGCACCTGTTTGAACTTGTTATCAGTATAAAAGACACCTGTCCACAACCTCAAACAGTCACACTCCAAACTCCACTATGGCCAAGACCAAAGAGTTGTCAAAGGACACCAGAAACAAAATTGTAGACCTGCACCAGGCTGGGAAGACTGAATCTGCAATAGGTAAGCAGCTTGGTTTGAAGAAATCAACTGTGGGAGCAATTATTAGGAAATGGAAGACATACAAGACCACTGATAATCTCCCTCGATCTGGGGCTCCACGCAAGATCTCACCCCGTGGGGTCAAAATGATCACAAGAACGGTGAGCAAAAATCCCAGAACCACACGGGGGAACCTAGTGAATGACCTGCAGAGAGCTGGGACCAAAGTAACAAAGCCTACCATCAGTAACACACTACGCCGCCAGGGACTCAAATCCTGCAGTGCAAGACGTGTCCCCCTGCTTAAGCCAGTACATGTCCAGGCCCGTCTGAAGTTTGCTAGAGTGCATTTGGATGATCCAGAAGAGGATTGGGAGAATGTCATATGGTCAGATGAAACCAAAATATAACTTTTTTGGTAAAAACTCATCTCGTCGTGTTTGGAGGACAAAGAATGCTGAGTTGCATCCAAAGAACACCATACCTACTGTGAAGCATGGGGGTGGAAACATCATGCTTTGGGGCTGTTTTTCTGCAAAGGGACCAGGACGACTGATCCGTGTAAAGGAAAGAATGAATGGGGCCATGTATCGTGAGATTTTGAGTGAAAACCTCCTTCCATCAGCAAGGGCATTGAAGATGAAACGTGGCTGGGTCTTTCAGCATGACAATGATCCCAAACACACCGCCCGGGCAACGAAGGAGTGGCTTCGTAAGAAGCATTTCAAGGTCCTGGAGTGGCCTAGCCAGTCTCCAGATCTCAACCCCATAGAAAATCTTTGGAGGGAGTTGAAAGTCCGTGTTGCCCAGCGACAGCCCCAAAACATCACTGCTCTAGAGGAGATCTGCATGGAGGAATTGGCCAAAATACCAGCAACAGTGTGTGAAAACCTTGTGAAGACTTACAGAAAACGTTTGACCTGTGTCATTGCCAACAAAGGGTATATAACAAAGTATTGAGAAACTTTTGTTATTGACCAAATACTTATTTTCCACCATAATTTGCAAATAAATTCATTAAAAATCCTACAATGTGATTTTCTGGATTTTTTTTCTCATTTTGTCTGTCATAGTTGACGTGTACCTATGATGAAAATTACAGGCCTCTCTCATCTTTTTAAGTGGGAGAACTTGCACAATTGGTGGCTGACTAAATACTTTTTTCCCCCACTGTACATGTTGATCTTGCCTAGGGAAGCAGCAGAACTGCTAGGACTGGGCCTGACGAACACAATAATTTGCCTCTAATTTACTTGCGTTTGCGGCGGACCTTGGCTTGCTCAAAGTGAGCCGTTGCTGTTGGGAAGTCAAAACTGTCCAACTCCTTGGAGCAGCTTGATGCACATCAGCCTCGTTACTTTGTCCTCAAGAAGGTGTGATCTTAAGGCCGTCTTTACTCTGATTTGGAGCAAGAATCCCCTCTCGATGGGCACTCTGGAAACAGGGATAATCAACACAATCTTCGCCAATTTTGCCCAGTAGGGGTACACTTATCTGAAGTCCCTTGTGAGGACCTCGCGCCTTTAACTTGAGTTAAAATATAAACACAACCAACACTACTGTCCCAGCAGCTTGAGGATTTATTATAGAAACACACTGACACTAATGTCCCAGCAGCTTGAGGATTTGTTATAGAAACACACTGACACTAATGTCCAAGCAGCTTGAGGATTTATTAGCCTATGAAGTATATTTGCCTTTGAAGTTGGAGCACATCGACTGGTATCTCCATCAATGAATAAAAAGCATTATTTTGCAATAGATTATAAAAAAAAAAATCCAGACAATTTGTCCGGTAACAATTGTATTTATTCGCTTTTCATTTTCTTTTATTTGGGGCCGAAAGCCACCATTTACCGGCTAATGGAAACCTGGGGTTTGGCAGGCAAAAACAACATACCAGGTTCGCCACCATGTCCAAACCCCCCCCACCCAGACACTGTTTGTTTGTGTCCAGCAGTCATGCACACAGATGGCACAGCTGCAAGGTCTCATCAGAGAGGAAACAAGGGAGTTTTAAATCCTGGCATGTAAAACATCTCACCTATCTCTCAAGCCCTTTCCAGCGGCTCCAGCCGTGCGCCGACACCGGCCTCGGGGACGGCCAAGAGGACGCGGAGCAGGGCGAGTCGGATGACGACTGTGGAAATCCCTCAACATGGAGGGATCTAGGATATCCCTCCTAGGGACCCAGCACCGTTCCTCCGGGACGTACCCCTCCCACTCCACGAGATACTGCAGGCCCCCCACCCGACGCCTCGAATCCAAGATGGAACGGACTGAGTACACCGGTGCACCCTTGATGTCCAGTGGGGGCGGAGGAACGTCCCGTACCTCAGACTCCTGGAGTGGACCAGCTACTACCGGCCTGAGGAGAGACACATGGAACGAGGGGTTAATACGGTAATTAGGAGGAAGCAGTAACCTGAGAATGAGGGGAAAACTCTGGAAATACAACATCTATACACATATGTGCAACAGGGAGCTCTGGGTGAGTCGGGTGCCTACTCACCTGAAACGGTCCACCAGTGCTCTGCCTACTGCCTCGACTCCTTAAAGACCCTCCCCAGCACCGACCAGCAGTGTATCCTCTGCGGCCATAGTTGGTGCAGGGGACGGCCCCTCTACCGGTCTCCCTAAGAGCAGCACCTCCGAGCTCCATTTTTCTATTTTTTTATTTATTTCACCTTTATTTAACCAGGTAAACCAGTTGAGAACAAGTTCTCATTTACAACTGCGACCTGGCCAAGATAAAGCAGAGCAGTGCGATAAAAACAACAACACAGAGTTACATATGGGGTAAAGCAAAACAAAGTCAAAAATACAACAGAAATACATATATATACAGTGTGTGCAAATGTAGCAAGTTATGGAGGTAAGGCAATAAATAGGCTATAGTGCAAAATAATTACAATTAGTATTAACACTGGAATGATAGATGTGCAAGAGATGATGTGCAAATAGAGATACTGGGGTACAAATGAGCAAAATAAATAACAATATAGGGATGAGGTAGTTGGGCGGGCTAATTTCAGATGGGCTGTGTACAGGTGCAGTGATCGGTAAGGTGCTCTGACAACTGATGCTTAAAGTTAGTGAGGGAGATAAGTGTCTCCAGCTTCAGAGATTTTTGCAATTTGTTCCAGTCATTGGCAGCAGAGAACTGGAAGGAATGGCGGCCAAAGGAGGTGTTGATGACCAGTGAGATATACCTGCTGGAGCGCAGACTACGGGTGGGTGTTGCTATGGTGACCAATGAGCTAAGATAAGGCGGGGATTTGCCTAGCAGTGATTTATAGATGGCCTGGAGCCAGTGGGTTTGGCGACGAATATGTAGTGAGGACCAGCCAACAAGAGCGTACAGGTCACAGTGGTGGGTAGTATATGGGGCTTTGGAGACAAAACGGATGGCACTGTGATAGACTACATCCAATTTGCTGAGTAGAGTGTTGGAGGCTATTTTGTAAATGACATCGCCGAAGTCAAGGATCGGTAGGATAGTCAGTTTTACGAGGGCATGTTTGGCAGCATGAGTGAAGGAGGCTTTGTTGCGAAATAGGAAACCGATTCTAGATTTAACTTTGGATTGGAGATTCTTAATGTGAGTCTGGAAGGAGAGTTTACAGTCTAACCAGACACCTAGATATTTGTAGTTGTCCACATACTCTAGGTCAGACCCGTCGAGAGTAGTGATTCTAGTCGGGTGGGCGGGTGCAAGCAGCGTTCGGTTGAAGAGCATGCATTTAGTTTTACTAGTGTTTAAGAGCAGTTGGAGGCTACTGAAGGAGTGTTGTATGGCATTGAAGCTCGTTTGGAGGTTTGTTAACACAGTGTCCAATGAAGGGCCAGATGTATACAAAATGGTGTCGTCTGCGTAGAGGTGGATCTGAGAGTCACCAGCAGCAAGAGCGACGTCATTGATATACACAGAGAAAAGAGTCGGCCCAAGAATTGAACCCTGTGGCACCCCCATAGAGACTGCCATAGGTCCAGACAACAGGCCCTCCGATTTGACACATTGAACTCTATCTGAGAAGTAGTTGGTGAACCAGGCGAGGCAGTCATTTGAGAAACCAAGGCTATTTAGTCTGCCAATAAGAATGCGGTGGTTGACAGAGTCGAAAGCCTTGGCCAGGTCAATGAAAACGGCTGCACAGTACTGTCTATTATCGATCGCGGTTATAATATCGTTTAGGACCTTGAGCGTGGCTGAAGTGCACCCATGACCAGCTCGGAAACTGGATTGCATAGCGGAGAAGGTACGGTGGGATTCGAAATGGTCGGTGATCTGTTTGTTGACTTGGCTTTCAAAAACTTTTTTTTAAGGCAGGGCAGGATGGATATGGGTCTGTAACAGTTTGGATCTAGAGTGTCACCCCCTTTGAAGAGGGGGATGACCGCAGCAGCTTTCCAATCTCTGGGGATCTCAGACGTTACGAAAGAGAGATTGAACAGGCTAGTAATAGGGGTTGCGACAATTTCGCGGCTAGTTTTAGAAAGAAAGGGTCCAGATTGTCTAGCCCAGATGATTTGTAGGGGGTCCAGATTTTGCAGCTCTTTCAGAACATCAGCTGTCTGGATTTGTGTGAAGGAGAAGCGGGGGGGGCATGGGCAAGTTGCAGCGGAGGGTGCAGAGCTGGTGGCCGGGGTAGTGGTAGCCAGGTGGAAAGCATGGCCAGCCGTAGCAAAATGCTTGTTGAAATTCTCGATTATTGTAGATTTATCGGTGGTGATAGTGTTTCCTAGCCTCAGTGCAGTGGGCAGCTGGGAGGAAGTGCTCTTATTTTCCATGGACTTTACAGTGTCCCAAAACTTTTTGGAGTTAGTGCTACAGGATGCACATTTCTGTTTGAAAAAGTTAGCCTTTGCTTTCCTAACTGCTTGTGTATATTGGTCCCTAACTTCCCTGAAAAGTTGCATATCGCGGGGGCTATTTGATGCTAATGCAGTACGCCACAGGATGTTTTTGTGCTGGTCAAGGGCAGTCAAGTCTGAGGAGAACCAGGGGCTATATATGTTCTTAGTTCTGTATTTTTTGAATGGGGCATGTTTATTTAAGATTGAGAGGAAATTACTTTTAAAGAACAACCAGGCATCCTCTACTGACGGAATGAGATCTATATCCATCCAGGATACCTGGGCCAGGTCAATTAGGAAGGCCTGCTCGCTGAAGTGTTTTTGGGAGCGTTTGACAGTGATGAGGGGTGGTCGTTTGACCGCGGACCCGTTACGGATGCAGGCAATAAGGCAGTGATCGCTGAGATCCTGGTTGAAGACAGCGGAGGTGTATTTAGAGGGTAAGTTAGTCAGGATGATATCTATGAGGGTACCCATGTTTACGGATTTAGGGTTGTACCTGGTAGGTTCGTTGATAATTTGTGTGAGATTGAGGGCATCTAGTTTAGATTGTAGGATGGCCGGGGTGTTAAGCATATCCCAATTTAGGTCACCAAGCAGTACGAACTCTGAGGATAGATGGGGGGCAATCAATTCACATATGGAGTCCAGGGCACAGCTGGGGGCTGAGGGGGGTCTGTAGCAAGCGGCAACAGTGAGAGATTTATTTCTGGAAAGGTGGATTTTTAGAAGTAGAAGCTCAAACTGTTTGGGCACAGACCTGGATAGTATGATAGAGCTCTGCAGGCTATCTCTACAGTAGATTGCAACTCCACCCCCTTTGGCAGTTCTATCTAGACGGAAAATGTTATAGTTGGGGATGGAAATTTCAGAATTTTTGGTGGCCTTCCTAAGCCAGGATTCAGACACTGCTAGAACATCAGGGTTGGCGGAGTGTGCTAACGCAGTGAATAACTCAAACTTAGGAAGGAGGCTTCTGATATTTACGTGCAGAAAACCAAGACTTTTACGGTTACAGAAGTCAACAAATGATAGCTCCTGGGGAGTAGGAGTGATACTGGGGGGCTGCAGGGCCTGGGTTAGCCTCTACATCACCAGAGGAACAGAGGAGGACTAGAATAAGGATACGACTAAAGGCTTTAAGAACTGGTCTTCTAGTGCGTTGGGTACATAGAATAAAGGGGGCAGTTCTCCGGGCGTTGTAGAAAAGATTCAGGGCATTATGTAGAGAAAAGGATATGGAAGGATATGAGTACAGTTCAGGTAACCCTAAGCGTTGGGTAACAATGAAAGAGATAGCGTCACTGGAGGCACCGATTGAGCCGGTCTCGGCGTGTATGGGGGGTGGAACAAAGGAACTATTTGAGGCAGTTTGAGAGGGACTAGGGGTTCTACAGTGAAATTGTATAATAAGAACTAACCCAAACAGCAATAGGCAAGGCATAATTGACATGGGAGAGAGGCATAAAGCAGTCACAGGTGTTATTAGAGAGAGCTAAGACAACAACTGGAAATAGCGATAACGTTTGGGCTAAGGCTAAACAGAATAAACAGGACAGGGTACCGTGTAAAGGAACAGTCCAGCAGGCATCAGCTGTGCAGCTGAGTGATCATAAGATCCAGTGAACAGCAATATGTGAGTCCGAGAGCAGTTCAAATTGGTGCTTCAGCACAGCTAGCAGGGAGCACAGTTGTAGTTTGCGTGTGCTAGCGGGCCGGGGCTGGCAGATGGATCTTCGTGGTCGCCGCAACGGGAAGCCTGTTGAAACCACATCAGACTATTTCGCCGGCAAACCAGTCGTGTTGGATCGGCGGGGCTCAGTGTCAACACTAGGAGGTCCCGTCCGGTTGACAGAGAGGTAGATAGCCGGGAGATGGGCCTGAGGCTAGCTCAAGGCTAACTGGTGCTTGCTATAGGGCAATGGTAATTAGCCAACAACAGGTTGCAGCTAGCTAGCTGGTTGCGATGATCCGGCGCTAGGGTCCAGTGATTCCGGCAGAAAGTCCAATAAGCTCTGGGTCGATAGCACGCTGTGCAGACTGGCCGACGAATTGTCCAGGCTAGAGCTAGAGCTGGCTGGTGGATAGTGTAGGCCACGGACAGTGGTGAAGACGCTAACGGTGACTAATAGCAAGTAGCCATTCAGTTGCAGCTACGCTAGCTACACTAGTTTCAAGCTTAAGGTTCTTGATGAAAGTTATAAAGAAATAATAGAATCCTTTCCACGTTGGGTGAGGCGGGTTGCAGGAAAGTATATTTAGTTAAAGAATGAAAAGTAAAAATTGAGAAATATATACAAAAATAGACAAAAAAACAAGAAACGGGATATTTACACAAGGACAATGAATAAAAGCGAACGCACTGCTACGCCATCTTGGAATACATAGGGGTAGGGTCGGAGGTGCTGGGGGATGGAATGGACGGCCCCTGATCCGGACGTCCGCGTGCAGCCAACAGGTTATCCAGCCTGATTGACATATCCACCAGTTGGTCCAGGTTAAGGTTGGTGTCCCTGCAGGCCAGTTCCTGACGAACGTCCTCCCTTAGGCTGCATCGGTAGTGGTCGATAAGGGCCCTCTCATTCCATCCTGCGCTGGCAGCCAGAGTCCTAAAGTCCAGTGCAAAATCCTGTGCGCTCCTCTTCCCCTGTCTGAGGTGGAATAGACGTTCGCCCGCCGCTCTCCCCTCCGGTGGATGATCGAATACCGCCCGAAAGCGGCGGGTAAACTCCTCATAACGTACAGATGCTGCGTCTATTCCTCCCCACTCGGCGTTGGCCCATTCGAGTGCCTTCCCAGACAGACAGGAGATGAGGGCGGACACGTTCTCGTATCCCGAGGGAGCCGGGTGGATGGTTGCCAGGTATAGCTCTACCTGGAGCAGAAAACCCTGACACCCGGCAGCTGTACCGTCGTATGCCCTCGGGAGCGAGAGCCGAATCCCACTGGACCCAGGTGGTGAAAAGGTGGACAGCGGTGTGGGTGGTGGTGTAGTTGGAGGAGGTATAGGAAAACCTCCTCTCTCCCATCGCTCCATAGTATTCACCACGCGTTCCATTGCCGTGCCGAGAGCCTGGATCATGTTCGCTTGTTGTTGGACGCGTTCCTCCATCGTTCCGGCTGGCATGGCTGTACCTGCTGACTCCATTATTGGTGCGTGTTTCTGTCAAGGTGTCAGTGTAATGCGGTAGGACGAAGTCAGGCTCAGGACACAGAGCTAATCGAAAAACTTACTTTACTCGTAGGTATCTTAATGAACATACCTCCACGCAGGGAGGAACAAACCCACTCACATACGACAACCAAAACATGAACAAACACGCACAACACACAGTGTGAGCCAGAGGGTTAAATAGGGAAGACATAATTACATGATGGGAAACAGGTGAGACCATTACAGACAAAACAAGTAGAACATAGAAACATGGATCGGTAGCATCTAGTACTCCGGTGACGACGAACGCCGAAGCCTGCCCGAGCAAGGAGGAGGGGCAGCCTCGGCTGAATTCGTGACAGGCATAGACAGTGAGTAGGCTACTGTGGCTCTCTTCTCTCTCTGCTGTGGGTTTCATGCTTGGATGACTCAATTGGCAGAGGATGCGAGTGTCTGTTTTAAGAACTGAACAGAGAGGTTGAAAGTGACCTTATCACAGCAGCATCAGAGGCTGATACCACACACCTCAGAGTAGAGGGAAAAATACAGCACATGAAACTGTACTGAACAAGCGCATGGATGGACAAATGAAAATCAGGATGTCTGCAAGGTAGAGTGCACATGATCAATGATCAAAGATAATCATGCACTCAGTCTCACTCAAAATCAGTTACCATGCAGTCTACTGTAGGAAAATTGTTCCTGGCTTAATACAATGTGTCTTCAGCTTAAATCAGCTTTTACAATAATTCCCGTTCCATAAAGGTGTGGTTGTTGTATCCCTATGTCACGATGGCTCGGCAGGCCTATAACAAACCACCTGAACCTCAAGTATCTAACTGTACAAGACGTGTGGGTGAGAAAGCTGTTTCAACAGGGGTGAAAATGAGGTGCAATTTACTTCCTGTTTTCCAGCACATTCCAAACACATGGCTCAGCAGTGGCTTGGACAATCCACCCAGTTGAGTCAGGGACTGACAGAGAAAACAAATCTAGAATTTGCAATAGGTAGGCTAGTTCTCAACTGTATCATGTAGACCGAAGAATCTGCTGTGACTGAATTGGATGCATGAGATAATGAGCTTCAGTAGTTCCGGTCTTTGGGTTTTCATCATTGGTTATATGGACATAAGGCGGTGCTTCGAGTGCTTATCAGTCGACACTTAGCGCTTGTTTCCATCATTTGTTTGGACAATGTTTAATTACTCCCAGGATAATCATTCCCCAGATTGCCCTCAGCTGAGGAGAATGCCATTTTCCCTTCGCTGGCACACACATACACTAACAGAAGACAATATGACTTAAAGGTCCTGTGGTCTCCTAGCAACAGGACCAAGGTGCTCCACGTCTTGCCAGTTTTAGCAATGAGAGGGTTGTTTGTTTATACTTCCGTTAATTGGGAGTAACTGCGGTTGTCATCCAGAAACAGCTCTACTGACACGGATTCAAGGAGCATATAAGGATAGCCTATGTAGAAAGGCAGAAAACCAGAATAATGTGGTTTCACATTGACAAGAAACAGTTTGGTTCATTTTACTATGACTAAGCAAATTCCATGTTCTGGCGTTTTCTGTCAAAATAAAAGTGTTGGAATATTTTACTTAAGATACTGGGCTTAGGCTAAAGCACACAAAATGTAAACCTTCCCAATTAGTGTTACGTTCAGTTTGTGTCTGGTCTGCGGTTTTAATATGTGCAATATAAGAGGAAATGACGTCTGTGGAATTCTACTGAAAGCATCTTTATATATTAGAGACCCAATCAGCAGAAAACATTTTCTGATACAGTCCAGCTTTAGCATGTAGCTGATACATCTTTGAAACTGAGACATGTACCTAAATCAGAGGACCAAGCTTAGGGATTTCATGCCAGGTATTTTGTCTTGGCATGAACTCACACCACATTTAGACTCCCCTAACAAATCCCTGTGCGTTCACGGTGCTGTGTTGTGTTCAGAGGCTAGCCTCAAGTGTGGCGTCATGGCAACGGCTGCTACTCAGAGACCTCACACTCAGCTGTGTGGCGCTGTCACTCCCGGGGTGGGACTCCCTTCAGGCTGCAGGGTAGCAGGGTTGTACTGGGAGCTTCAGGTAGAGCTTCAGATTGACTCTGGACCGGGTTGGGAGTACCATACATTACCAGAGCTGCTGCTGGACTGACTGTCTATCACACACCTAGACTGGCTGCTACAGCATCATGGACAGTGTAAAGAGTGGTGTCTCCCAGCCTGTCTACAGCCGCTGGTCCTACAGGTATACAGAGGCCTACGTAGGCACACACACACACACGCACACACACACACACACACACACACACACACACACACACACACACACACACACACACACACACACACACTGTGTGCTTGATTTCTCATAAATGTGTACTGTAGAGTGAAAAATAGGATGATAGAGGAACTGAGAGAGTGAATGGGTCTGTGTCCTGTGAGTCAGGTGTTTGTTGTGCCTGTGACCGACAGAGAGGCTTGGAGCATCTCCTCCTCCTCCCACTGCTCCTACCTCCTACCCACAACCCTGTTCTCTGTTCTCCTTGGGCTGAATGGCTTACCTGCTGTTAAAGGGAAACCACTCAAAAACAATCTTTTGGTGTTTTTTTTCCATTAGTCCACTGTTGATACAGCTCCAAAATGTTTTGTATGTCAGCAGTCAAGTTTTCAAGATATTGGAATTTCAAGAAGCAAAGTGTCACCGGCCACATCATCATGATGATGTAAAATGCAGTGTCAACAGTGGACTAATGGGAAAAAAATACCAAAGTTTCCCTTTAAGGATCTCTTCCTCGCTCATGTTTCGTCTGTTGCATCGTCGTTACTTATTCAGAGCTCCACCTCTTGTACTGTAACTAGAGTTTCTTTCTTTTTTTCTAACATGTTATATTGTGAGGTTTTGTTTCACAGCTGTTTGCTGTAACTAAGGACGTGCTAAGAGTATTTGACCAAGTAGCTGACATGAAAGAATTTGATTGAAGTTGCTTGTGTTGAAAAGACTGTCGTTTAGCTTGTATGAGTCCTATAATATCCTAGGCCTAGTTAAACAGTGTTGTTCACGCTCTACACCTCACCATGCGTTGATCATTTATTCAGCTGGTGTCTTTTCATCTGGCTTCCTTAAAGGCACAATCTGCAATCTGGGAATCTGTTTAATGGTCATTTCAATTCTTGGTATATAGCAGGGCTGCCGTTTCACACAAAAAACAAATGCCAAATTCTAGCTGTAACATGGCGCAGAGCTGATCTGACTGCCAGGGAATCAAAAACTGCCTAATCTCACCCATGTCATCACCCTGTTTTGAATAATCCCTCTCTCTTGCGATTTCATTCACTGAACTGGAACTGAAGCCATTCTCTCCATCCTCCGTGGAAATAGAAGTTTAATTAGTCTACCTCTCATTCAGTCTTTATTTTTAACCCCGGAAAGTCATTTGCCGAAGGGGAAATTAAATTGACTTTATTCGATGAACTTTAAAACATGATTTAAATTAGTCCAAAGCTGTCACGCCCTGACTCAGGGGACGCTTATATGTTGAGTCAGGGTGTGTATATTCCTTGTTGTGCTTTGTCTATGTTTAGGATCTAGTATGTCTAGTTCTATGTTGGCCGGTGTGGTTCCCAATCAGAGGCAGCTGTCGCTCGTTGTCTCTGATTGGGGACCATACTTAAGCAGCCTATTGGCACTGTCTAGTTGTGGGATCTTGTTCCTTGTAAGGTATGTTGTGTGTGCTACCTTGGACTTCACGTTTCGTTTATTGTTTTGTCGAGTGTTTAATAGTTAAAATAAACATGTATGGTTATCACGCTGCGCCTTGGTCTGACCCGTCATTCAACGAACGTGACAGAAGATCCCACCAAACACGGTCCAAGCAGCGTGCCCAGGAGCAGCAGACACCCTGGACACAGGTAGTGGAGCAGAGATCATGGACTTGGAAGGAGATAAGAGAGGATCTGGCCAAGCATATGGAGGCCCTGAAAGGGATGAGGGAGAAGGAGGTGAGATTAGCCGATGGCGGACCCTGGGCGAAGGAGGAAGCCCAGGCAGGAGAGGTGAAACGGAGACCCGAGAGGCAACCCCAAGACATTTTTTTTTGGGGGGCACACGGTGTGGACGACGAGGCAGCAGTAGGCCGTTAAAGGGCGGATCTGCAGGTTAGGAGAGGAGGCCACCATGTTACGGGGGCTATTGGTTCAGAGGGAGCAGGAGTTATTCGGTCAGAGGGAGGCGTTACAGGAGGCTAAAAGGGAGAAGGAAAGAGTAGAGGCACAGCGAGAGGAGCTGGTTAGGCAGCAGAAGGAGCGGGGGTTAATAAAGGAACCCAGTCCTGCTCCTCGTACCAAGCAAGTGGTGCGTGTCGCCAGTCCGGTCTGGCCCGTTCCTGCTCCCCGCACCAAGCCAGTGGTGCGTGTTCCCAGTACGGCCCGGCCTGTTCCTGCTCCTCGCACCAAGACAGTGGTGCGCGTCGCCAGCCCGGCCCGGCCTGTTCCTGCTCCTCGCACCAAGCCAGTGGTGCACGTTAAAGGGCCCGTGCCTGCTCCTCGCACCAGACCAGTGGTGCGTTGTCCAGTCCGGCATGGCCCGTGCCCGTTCCACCGGTGCCTGGTCCGGCACCGGTCAGCTGCTCCACTCCAGAGCCAGAGCAGTCCGCTCCACCGGTGCCTGATCCAGTGCCGGTCAGCTGCTCCACTCCGGAGCCAGAGCAGTCCGCTCCACCGGTGCCTGAGCCAGCTCCGGTCAGCTGCTCCACTCCGGAGCCAGAGCAGTCCGCTCCGCCGGTGCCTGATCCAGCTCCGGTCAGCTGCGCCACTCCGGAGCCAGAGCAGTCCGCTCCACCGGGGTCTAGTCCAGCTCCGGTCAGCGGCTCCACTCCGGAGCCAGAGTAGTCCGCTCCACCGTTGCCTGATCCAGCTTCGGTCAGCGGCTCCACTCCGGAGCCAGAGCAGTCCGCTCCACCGGTGCCTGGTCCAGCTCCGGTCAACGGCTCCAGTCCAGACCATGACGTCAGCCCCTCTCCAGGTTCGGGGTCTCCCACACCAGGGTCCAGACAGGGCTTGGAGTATAGTGGGAGGAAGGAGAGGGGAAGCAGCGCGCCGAGGTCCAGACCAGACCAGGGGCGCAACAGGGAGGCGGAGAGTGAGAGGTCGTCACGCCCCGAGCCAGATCCGCCTCCGAGGCGGATTGCCCACCCGGCCCCTACCCTGTTATGTTTATGTTGTGCGGTCGGAGTCCGCACCTTTGAGGGGGGGTACTGTCACGCCCTGACTCAGGGGACGCTTATATGTTGAGTCAGGGTGTGTATATTCCTTGTTGTGCTTTGTCCATGTTTAGGATCTAGTATGTCTAGTTCTATGTTGGCCGGTGTGGTTCCCAATCAGAGGCAGCTGTCGCTCGTTGTCTCTGATTGGGGACCATACTTAAGCAGCCTATTGGCACTGTCTAGTTGTGGGATCTTGTTCCTTGTAAGGTATGTTGTGTGTGCTACCTTGGACTTCACGTTTCGTTTATTGTTTTGTCGTGGTGTTTAATAGTTAAAATAAACATGTATGCTTATCACGCTGCGCCTTGGTCTGACCCGTCATTCAACGAACGTGACAAAAGCTGTGAAGTATATTAATGAGAATCCTTTTATTGCAGTTTGAAAATACGCTTCTCTGTTGTCTCTCATCTGATAATAAAGTCTCAAATGTTATGCTAAATGCCAGAGACACGTTTTGAACTGCATCATATTTTCATCTGAATGCAATAGTCTCATCCTATTCTCAAGCCTTTTCACCAACAGACAGAGGACAATGCGATGACATGGAGAGTATTCTAAAGCTTGTTTGTGACAACGTAATACACTATTACTAGCCTGCGTTCTGTTTGCTTGTCAGTCAGTAAATCTTTACAGCACAGTGTCAGTGTTATGAAACATTGATTACCGTGTAGAGACCTGTGAAGGGAACAGAAATACGGTGTCCTCCAAGTTTGATAGAGGTGGAGGACACTCAGTATGTTCCTAGATTAAAGTATAGAATGATGATACCCTGTGGCAGATCAAGCAAATACACAGCACCTGATCAATGTTCATTCACTGTCTGGGTGACTGTCACCACGCCACGGTCATATAGGTGTTCATTCGTAATACTACTGTACAGGCCACTGTCTGTTCTATGTCTGTTAGCTCAAATAGGCCTATTTAGACAAATGAAAATAGATTGCGTGATATGTGTTATGGACTGAGGATCGATTTACATTTCCCTGTAAAATAGAAAGATCACGTGCTTCTCAAACTGAAGGACTACACCAGTGTTGACACAGAGTATCAGAACAGTACCAAAGCATCCCATTTTAGCCTAGTTTTTTTTTTTTGGTATCACTGATCTCTTGCTAACTCTATTCTTCTCTGTGTCCTGTGTTTCCTGTTCCAAAACCCCATGACCCTGAAGACCCTCCAGCTCCGCCAGCTTCTCCTCTACCTCATCAGCAAGGTAAGCAGCACAGATGTCGGATCTTCATTTGATCACCCTGTTGCTGGAGAACTTTCCTGCAATGCAGGAAATTTAAAACTTGGAGTGTATTTGAGGTTTATAAAGGCTTCTGAAGTTTTTCATTTCCACTTTGAAATTTCAGACTTGATTTCCCTTACGAAAAATGTCCATTAATTATAATCCATATAATAATTCAAATTTCTTGTTGCTGCAAGATTATTCTCCTGCTGTAGCGAACTGGCTCAAATTAAGATCCTACATTTAGCACCCATCCATTAGAATACCTATAATTAACCATCCACCCAGGCACCCACAGCTTCCATCAACTAGTCATTTCATGGTCAAAGTAGAATTCTTCTATTCATAGTACGCTCCAATAGGTCAGTTGACAGACGACTTCAGAAATGCTCTGCTTTGGTGAGTGCCAGGTAAAGACCCTGTAGTGCAACCGTTGAAGTGAAATTTGCGCAGAACAGTCTGTGTAAGGGTCTACTAGAAAGAGCTGTCCTGTTGTGTTGTCAGAGAGACTAGGTTGAGTGTTGGGGGACGGATAGTCATATTGATTGTGGTGTCAAGTAGATGGATGAAATCAAGGAATGTCCACAGTGGCCACACACAGTCACTCTTCTACCTCTAGGGTTGAATGGGGACACTTTTCGGGTGGTAGAGCCACCTAAAAATGGTCAGTTTTACAGGCAGGTACGTTTAATGACAGTATCCCAACTATGTTTTTTCCCCCCAGTCCAAAAGCACATTTACATTTACATTTACATTTTAGTCATTTAGCAGACGCTCTTATCCAGAGCGACTTACAGTTAGTGAATGCATACATGTTTATTATTATTATTTTATTTTTTATACTGGCCCCCCGTGGGAAACGAACCCACATCCCTGCCGGCCAAACCCTCCCCTACCTTGGACGACGCTGGACCAATTGTGCACCGCCCATGGGTCTCCCGGTCGCGGCCGGCTGCGACAGAGCCTGGACTCGAACCAGGATCTCTAGTGGCACAGCTAGCACTGCGATGCAGTGCCTTAGGCCACTGCGCCACTCGGAAACACCCTTTGGTAGTAACCATACCCACCAAGTCTCCAGCCTTTCCCCAGTGGAGAGTAGTCCCATTACATCTCCTCCCAGGTCCCTAGCTGGACAGCTAGTCTACCTCTCCTCCCCCTGGCCCTGCCCTCCTCTGGCCACCCTACACTCGGAGAAAAAAGGGTTCTAAAAGGGTTCTTCGGCTGTCCCCATAGGATAACCTTTTGTGGTTCCAGGTAGAACCCATTTTGGTTCCAGGTAGCACCCTTTTTGGTTCCATGTTGAACCCTCTGTAGAAAGGGTTCTACATGGAACCCAAAAGGGTTCTACCTGGAACCAAAATGGTTCTACCCGGAACCAAAAAGGGTTCTTCAAAGGGTTTTCCTATGGGGACAGCCGAAGAACCCTTTAAGGTAGCACCTTGTTTTCTAAGAGTGTAATGACCATCCCGGATGTGTAATTAACACCTCCCATCATCCTTCACTCGTCACTAGTGTCACCAACACCTGCTCATGGCCATGTAATGGCTTCCCTGTGGACAGATCTGCACGCCTGTATGGATAGCACTGCACTGGGCTGATTACACTTGAAGAGGGCTGTAACAATCAGTACACTAAAACAGAGTGCTATGCAGCCTCTGAGATGACTGATCATTAATGTTGAGTTGACCTAACAGGGGTTGTTGTTGAGTGAATAGACAAGCAACTGGCAAAGTCAGGTCCAAAACTCATTGGTTCAATGACATTGGTAGCATTTCTTATTGCCACAGAATGTGGAATTTCAATCTGTAATAATTGACTTACTAATGATTTTCATCCATAATTCTGAGGATATCTGAGGACATGGCCAAATCGTTGTTGTCTGTAATAATCTGAGTTGATGTAATAGACGGATGATGCATGCCACTCAGCAGATGATGTCCTGCTTTCTATTCCTCTTGGCCTTTGGTGACTGTCCTTTAGAAGCGGTGATGATGACGTAATGAGGCCCTTATATCCTCCAGCAGAGTGATGTGTCATGGACCTTATCCCAGAGAGAGAGAGAGAGAGAGAGAGAGAGAGAGAGAGAGAGAGAGAGAGAGAGAGAGAGAGAGAGAGAGAGAGAGAGAGAGAGAGAGAGAGAGAGAGAGAGAGAGAGAGAGAGAGAGAGAGAGAGAGAGAGAGAGAGAGAGAGAGAGAGAGAGAGAGAGAGAGAGAGAGAGAGAGAGAGAGAGAGAGAGAGAGAGAGAGAGAGAGAGAGAGAGAGAGAGAGAGAGAGAGAGAGAGAGAGAGAGAGAGAGAGAGAGAGAGAGAGAGAGAGAGAGAGAGAGAGAGAGAGAGAGAGAGAGAGAGAGAGAGAGAGAGAGAGAGAGAGAGAGAGAGAGAGAGAGAGAGAGAGAGAGAGAGAGAGAGAGAGAGAGAGAGAGAGAGAGAGATTCCTATCCTACTCCTGTAACACTTTCTGTCTGAATGGGAGATGTAAAGGTATAATACAGCCCAGGCTATTTGAAACAGCAACAGATGGTATGAGCATGTGGACTGACAGAGAAATGAGTGAATCCCCAAATTCTTCTGAGCAATTTCAGCAGGTGGTGGCAGAACCTTTTTTTTTTCTCCCAACCTCCAACCATCCCTCCATCACACACTCACTCCCCCATTCCTCCATCACAAACTTCCCCATTCCTCCATCACACACTTCCCCACATGCTGTGCTCTTGCAGTGAGAGTGGTTTGTTGTGGCTGGGTAGAGTAGAGGTGGGTTCCTCTAACTCTCTCTGTGCCTCTGAATAGACTCCCACTGCTACTCCCACCTTCTTCTCCCTCTCCACTGTAGCTTAGCAACATGTACCCAGCAGGCCTTTTCACAGGAGTCCAGGAAAAGTAGTCCCAAACAACAGCCACCACTCTGACGGCCAGAGACAGGACTCTATGGAGAACTGTGTCTTAGATGTAGACTTGCTGTTGCTTTGTAGCACTGTAGTGCTGCTGTCTGTTGCTTTGCTGTATTGCATTATACAGTCCTGATATCATATTTGACCTCACCAGGAAAGTGAGGAGTTTTATAACTAGAGCCCTAAGCTTTTCTTGGTCAGGTTAGCCTACGTGGACAAAATGATATCTATTAACAACTACATTTTTATTTCCGTCTGTTGCAATCTTTTTTTCTTTGTTTTTTTTGTATGATCATGCACTCAGGCTAAGCTCAAACAGTTATAGCCTAAGGTATGACTGTAATCCGGTATGACAGTCTTATTTGTGCGCAGCAGTGCAACTGCTTTTTCAAGCGAACACCTTGGTAACGTTCAAGAGGATATTTCAGTGCATTGTCCGCAGTTGTTATTCACAGCAGCGATGCCCCCTGGTGGAATCCCATTAAAAATCATTAGTGTCATTGATGTAAGTGACATCGGGGTAGGCTAGGTCGATAAACCCTATATACCATATACCGGGGTATTTAGACATACTGACGGTGTGATTTTCATTACCTTTAAAAAAAAGAAATAAGGCCCCTTGTGTGCACTTCTGGTAATATTGTATACCCCGGTATGGAACAGAAACGTTATGAAAATCTGTATACCACCCAATCTCAATCGGGGGTGCATTCATTAGTGACCACTGTAGCAAATTGTTTGTTATTGGAAAAATAACAGATAACAGATGAGACCCAGATAACAGATTCGTATTAACCACAGAACCACTTGTATTATGTCTCAGTCAGATGTGAGTTATGAGTGTATAGTAACCATTTTGTCTTTCATCTCTTCCCAGTGCCCTTGATGATGACAGCACCAGCCTCAGGCAGCAGAAGCTGGAAAAGCAGGTAATGACTACCCTTATTAAACACATTAAACTAGTTATGCCACATACAGCACCTGTTCAATATCATAGCCACTCTACAGACACTACGGCTCCCAGAGACTTGTTCAGGGTATATGTCATGAGTATTCTATTTCTGATGCAGAAATGACCAGACTAGTCCATATTATATACAGTTGAAGTCGGAAGTTTACATACACCTTAGCCAAATACATTTAAACTCAGTTTTTCACAATTCCTGACATTTAATCCTAGTAAAAATTCCCTGTTTTACGTCAGTTAGGATCACCACTATATTTTAAGAATGTGAAATGTCAGAATAATAGTAGAGAGAATGATTTATTTAAGCTTTTATTCCTTTCATCACATTCCCAGTGGGTCAGAAGTTTACATACACTCAATTAGTATTTGGTAGCATTGCCTTTAAATTGTTTAACTTGGGTCAAACGTTTCGGGTTGCCTTCCACAAGCTTCCCACAATAAGTTGGGTGAATTTTGGCCCATTCCTCCTGACAGAGCTGGTGTAACTGAGTCAGGTTCGTAGGCCTCCTTGCTCGCACACGCTTTTTCAGTTCTGCCCACACATTTTCTATAGGCCTGAGGTCAGGGTTTTGTGATGGCCACTCCATACCTTGACTTTGTTGTCCTTAAGCCATTTTGCCACAACTTTGGAAGTATGCTTGGGGTCATTGTCCATTTGGAAGATCCATTTGCGACCAAGCTTTAACTTCCTGACTGATGTCTTGAGATGTTGCTTCAATATATCCACATAATTTTCCTTCCTCATGATGCCATCTATTTTGTGAAGTGCACCAGTCCCTCCTGCAGCAAAGCATCCCCACAGCATGATGCTTCCACCCCCGTTCTTCACGGTTGGGATGGTGTTCTTCGGCTTGCAAGCAACCCCCTTTTTCCTCCAAACATAACGATGGTCATTATGGCCAAACAGTTCTATTTTTGTTTCATCAGACCAGAGGACATTTCTCCAAAAAGTACGATCTTTGTCCCCATGTGCAGTTGCAAACCGTAGTCTGTCTTTTTTATGGCGGTTTTGGAGCAGTGGCTTCTTCCTTGCTGAGCGGCCTTTCAGGTTATGTTGATTATAGGACTCGTTTTACTGTGGATATAGATACTTTTTTACCTGTTTCCTCCAGTATCTTCAGAAGGTCCTTTGCTGTTGTTCTGGGATTGATTTGCACTTTTCGCACCAAAGTACGTTCATCTCTAAGAGACAGAACGCGTCTCCTTCCTGAGCGGTATGACAGCTGCGTGGTCCCATTGTGTTTATACTTGCGTACTATTGTTTGTACAGACGAACGTGGTTCCTTCAGGCGTTTGGAAATTGCTCCCAAGGATGAACCAGACTTGTGGAGGTCTACAATTGTTTTTCTGAGGTCTTGGCTGATTTCTTTTGATTTTCCCATGATGTCAAGCAAAGAGGCACTGAGTTCGAAGGTAGGCCTTGAAATACATCCACAGGTACACCTCCAATTGACTCAAATTATGTCAATTAGCCTATCAGAAGCTTCTAAAGCCATGACATCATTTTCTGGAGTTTTCCAAGCTGTTTAAAGGCACAGTCAACTTAGCGTATGTAAACTTCTGACCCACTGGAATTGTGATACAGTGAATTATAAGTGAAATAATCTGTCTGTAAACAATTGTTGGAAAAATTACTTGTGTCATGCACAAAGTAGATGTCCTAACCGATTTGCCAAAAGTATAGTTTATTGACAAGACATTTGTGGAGTGGTTGAAAAACAAGTTTTAATGACTCCAACCTAAGTGTATGTAAACTTCCGACTTCAACTGTATATCTAGAAGCATTTTGCGTTTGATGTTTTGGTTGTTTTTGGTGTCTTTTCATGTTTTGTCAGATTTTTTTTTGAGGGCTTGTCTCAGTCCATGTTTATAGCTGTGAGCCTGTCAAGCTTGAACATTTGACTGGCAGCGAGTGTATAAATGACCTTGTTTTCTGCCTCCGGTGTCACTCAGGCTATGAATTTAGTTGGCTTTGTAATAGCATTTGTATTACCGACCATCAGCACAATAAGGCTGATTGTCATGAAACAGAGGGAAAACAGGGTGTGTTTGAACTCTTTCATTTTCGAAGGAAGAACAGTTTGTACAATTAGCAGAAAGAAAATTATTTTTCCATAAGGGAATTGTTTTAGCACTCATTGTAGAGATAAAGCACCAATCTGCTCCTTTCTCAGCTAACAGTTCTTCCTGGTCTGTGTGTCTGATGATTGTCCCTTACAATCCCTCCTGCCTGCAGTATCCTTATCACCACCCACGCTCCTTTAAAGTGAAACGGACTGATTTGGTTTAAGAAACCAGACTTAAGCAACAGTCACACAATGGAGTAAAAGATGGATGAGATGATTGGCAGGCACATAGACTGACTCAATGGGTGTGTCCCAAATGGCACCCTGTTCCCTACATAGTGCACTACTTTTGACCAGAGCCTAACAAAGTAGTGCACTATGTAGGGAATAGGGTGCCATTTGGGACGTAGCCATAGAAAGGTTTCAATAGACGGAGTCTGTGTAGTGCGCTGTATGCCTACAGATGTAGGATCTTAATTTGATCACTTTTGTTGCTGAGAATCTTCCTGCACAGCAGGAAATGCACACTTGTAATGTATTTGAAAAGGCTTCTAAAGTTTGTAACCTTAACCCTAAACCTAACCATAACCCAAACCCTAAACCTAACTCCTAACCCTAAACCTAACTACTAACCCCTTACCCTAACCTTAATTCTAACCCTAAACCTAACCCCTAAGCTTAAAATAGCCTTTGTCCTCATGAGGACGTGGGAAAACCAACCCCCCCACATACACATTGCTCCTACCTCTATTGCTGTCTGACACTCGCAGCACCTCTATCCCCCCCCTCCCTCCCTCTCAATTCAATTTCAATTTAAGGGCTTTATTGGAATGGGAAACTTATGTTAACATTGCCAAAGCAAGTGAAGTAGATAGTAAACAAAAGTGAAATAAACAATCAATATTAACAGTAAACATTACACTCAGAAGTTCCAAAAGAATAAAGACATTTCAAATGTCATATTATGTATATATACAGTGTTGTAACAATGTGCAAATAGTTAAAGTACAAATGGGAAAATAAATAAACATAAATATGGGTTGTATTTACAATGGTGTTTGTTCTTCACTGGTTGCCCTTTTCTTGTGGCAACAGGTCACAAATCTTGCTGCTGTGATGTCACACTGTGGTATTTCACCCGGTAGATAAGGGAGTTTATCAAAATTGGGTTTGTTTTCGAATTCTTTGTGGTTGTCTGTAATTTGAGGGAAATATGTGTCTCTAATATGGTCATACATTTTGCAGGAGGTTAGGAAGTGCAGCTCAGTTTCCACCTCATTTTGTGGGCAGTGTGCACATAGCCTGTCTTCTCTTGAGAGCCAGGTCTGCCTACGGCGGCCTTTCTCAATAGCAAGGCTATGCTCACTGAGTCTGTACATAGTCAAAGCTTTCCTTAAGTTTGGGTCAGTCACAGTGTACTCTCTGTTTAGAGCCAAATATCATTCTAGTTTGCTCTGTTTTTTTTGTTAGTTCTTTCTAATGTGTCAAGTAATTATCTTTTTGTTTTCTCATGATTTGGTTGGGTCTAATTGTGTTGTTGTTGTTGTCCTGGGGCTCTGTGGGGTCTGTTTGTGTTTGTGAACAGAGCCCCAGGACCAGCTTACTTAGGGGACTCTTCTCCAAGTTCATCTCTTTGTAGGTGATGGCTTTGTTATGGAAGGTTTGGGAATCACTTCCTTTTAAGTGGTTATAGAATTTAATGGCTCTTTTCTGGATTTTCATAATTAGCGGGTATCGGCCTAATTCTGCTCTGCATGCATTATTGGGTGTTTTTCGTTGCACACGGAGGATATTTTTGCAGAATTCTGCATTCAGAGTCTCAATTTGGTGTTTGTCCCATTTTGTGAATTCTTGGTTGGTGAGTGGACCCCAGACCTCACAACCATAAAGGGCAATGGGTTCTATAACTGATTCAAGTATTTTTTGCCAGATCCTAATTGGTATGTCAAATGTTATGTTCCTTTTGATGGCATAGAAGGCCCTTCTTGCCTTGTCTCTCAGCTTTGTGGAAGTTACCTGTGGTGCTGATGTTTAGGCCGAGGTTTGTATAGTTTTTTGTGTGCTCTAGGGCAACGGTGTCTAGATGGAATTTGTATTTGTGGTCCTGGCAACTGGACCTTTTTTGGAACACCATTATTTTTGTCTTACTGAGATTTACTGTCAGGGCCCAGGTCTGACAGAATCTGTGCAGAAGATCTAGGTGCTGCTGTAGACCCTCCTTGGTTGGTGACAGAAGCACCAGATCATCAGCAAACAGTAGACATTTGACTTCAGATTCTAGTAGGGTGAGGCCGGGTGCTGCAGACTGTTCTAGTGCCCTCGCCAATTCGTTGATATATATGTTGAAGAGGGTCGGGCAATTTTAACCGCACACTTGTTGTTTGTGTACATGGATTTTATAATGTCGTATGTTTTCCCCCCAACCCCACTTTCCATCAATTTGTATAGCAAACCCTCATGCCAAATTAAGTCAAAAGCTTTTTTGAAATCAACAAAGCATGAGAAGACTTTGCCTTTGTTTTGGTTTGTTTGTTTGTCTCCATCTCACTCATTCTCTCTCTCTTCCCCACTCTGCCCCGGGGTGCTTAAGACTGCTGATTCAGTTAGCGACAGTGACCACCCAGACTCACTCACATACACTCTAGTTCTCTCTCACACACACTCTCTCACAGGCTGAGGAGGAGACACGGACTCAGAGTGAGAGGGAAGCTGGTGTTGCGTGGTTATCCTCGTGTTAGTTGTCTGATCTGAAAGCCTGATCCAGGATCCAGGGGTAGAGGGGGGGCAGGGAGACAGAGGCATGCCCGGCACGAGTGCTGCTCGTGGGGGAGAGTTTAGATGTGACGGGGTCTCACAGAGCATGAAACCCTGAGCTCCACAGAGAAACTTCTGCACTTCACTTTCACTCTCTGCAATGGACAGGGTGGGTCAGCACCTCTTATTCTCTGGTCTGTTTATGTCCTTTATGGTTGACTATTTTGATCTGAGAGTAACATGGGAAGTTTGGGCACAGGTACATGCTTGCGTGTTTGTATTTTGGTGAGTATATTTCTGTGCGTGTGTGTGTGCATATGTACGTGCTTGCGTGTGTGTACTGTGCATGTGTGCTAGCATTTGATTTCAGCTCATCCTGGTGATATCATTGTTATAGCCTGTCTCTGGTGGGACACACTTCCGTGGATGTGGGATATCTCATTGTCTGTTATTTTCATTAGCCTCCTGTGTCTTGTTTTAGGCCTGGACAATATCTTGCTCCCATAGCCTCAGGACGGTGCTTTTCTCATATCCTATCCTCTGAAATCTTTCAAGTGCCAGTCTTTTGTTTAAATGGATAATAATGCAATGGATTGTTTTAATTATAGGGCAGTTTTGTTTCTAGGATCCTACACTCTTTTCTCCAGTTGTTTTATTTTATTTTATATATTCTGATATTCTATCATTTAGAGATATGATCTGTGTAATGGTGGTGCACTGGGAACTAGTAGCTTATTCAACAGATTCTATCAACTCTTTATGTTGCTGTTTGATTATGCAAATAGTTGAACAATGAGTAGCCTAAAGCATAAATATTCCTCATTTCCCGCGCAGTCTCTGTGGCTTTTTTGGCCATACTCCATGTTCTGGTTATACACTCTTAGAAAAAAGGGTTCCAAAAGGGTTCTTTGGCAGTCCCCATAGGATAACCCTTTTTGGTTCCAGGTAGAACCCTTTTTGGTTCCAGGTAGAAAATGTTCTACCTGGAACCCCAAAGGGTTCCTTCTATACCTGGAACCAAAAGGGTTCTTTAAAGGGTTCTCTTATGGGGACAGCCAAATAACAGTTTTGCGTTGTAGATAGCACCTTTTTTTCTAAGAGTGTAGTCCAAGCAAGCAAGATAGGAACTAGGTTTAAGTTCTGTTCAGTTTGGACAGGGTTAACTCAGTTGTTTACAGCTGGCTCAGTGAAGTGTCGTTGCCACTGATGAGTTCTGTCAGTGAGAGAGACAGTTCAACGTCTGCTCTACTACTGTCAGTTTTTGTGAGGTAACCGTTCTGTAAAAATGTTAATATGAGTGAAATCCAGGAGTGGCCGTTGCTAAGATTCCAGCAGCAGTAGCATCTTAGTTACAGAGCAATATCACACCAGTGAGAGAAAAACACATTATACAAATAGGGCTAGCAAGAATTTCCCAGCCAGTTTACACAGGAAGACTACTGCTGCCCAGAGCAAAGGGAGAAGACTAAGAAAAAACGAGGCAAAAGGGTTTCAAAGTCATCCGGTCCTGGGTCAGATGTGTGGCTCTTGATAACATTTTTAAATAGGATCTCATCGTGAAGCATTGTGGGGCTTTTGTTTCTTATTTACATGGAATCTGTATCCTGTGTCCAAATTAACAGTCTGTTTCATTATGATAATCCATTCAGATGTTTTATTCATTTGTCTGCTATTTTTAGCCTTAGAAGAAAACGAGGAGGCGAGCCCTGTTTCCCTCTTAAAGGGATACTTTGGGATTTTATCTACTTCCCCAGTCAGATGAACTCGTAGATACCATTTTTATGTCTCTGCGTGCAGTTTGAAGGAAGTTGCTAACTAGCGTTATCGCAATTGATGACTATTGTTAACGCAATGACTGGAAGTCTATGGTAATTGCTAGCATGCTAGTAGATACCATAGACGTCCAGTTATTGTGCTAACGACAGTTAGCATTGGCTCGCGAAACTACCTCTAACTTCCTTCATACTGGATGCAGAGACACTAGTTCATCTGACTCTGGGGAAGTAGATAAAGTCCCGAAGTATCCCTTTAAAACAAAGCCTGTTTGAAATGTAAACCATCAGTATCCAAGCTGAAACAATTAAGCCCCCAGAGGCCTTTCATCTGGTCTTATTTGCATTTTAATCAAAGACAAAGTCTGGGTATTTAATTAATCATATTTTTCAGGTATACCTTTAGATTCAGGTGTCAAATAGAAATAGGCCATGGGTGTGTGTGTGTGTGCACGTGCGTGTGTGTGTGTGTGCACGAGTCTGCGAGTGTGTGCATGAGCATGCATGCGTGTGTGTGTCAGTGCTTTTGTGTGTGTTTGCGCCTGTGTTGCGTTGGCCCTGAATGTGTGTGTTGCGTTGGCCCTGAATGTGTGTGTTGCGTTGGCCCTGAGTAATAAAACCTTTCTGTAGTGGTGGTTAATCAGCCCAATGAGCCTTCAGAGAGACAAGGACCTCTCGTCTCTTTCCAGCCCAGTTCATCACTAAACACCCCTTGTTGTTTTGATGCTCCCCACTAATTGATGCAGTTACGTAACCCATCGCCTGCTTTGACCAGAGACCAGGACTGGAGGGCCAGCTGACGAATGTCACCATAATTAATGGAAATGGCCAATTTCTCTAGTGTGAAGCTTTTTTATATTCATAGAGACATTGTGCTTTGTATTGTCTAGCCAGAAATCTAAAGGGGGCCAACCCTTGTCGCTGTTGTCCTGTCACGATCGTTTACGGATGAGACGGACCAAGGCGCAGCGTGATAAGCATACATGTTTATTTAAACTTAAACACCACGACAAAACAACAAACGAAACGTGAAGTCCAAGGTAGACAAATAACACACACCACTGGCCTTGTGCGGGAAGCAGGAATGGGTCGGGCCGTACTGGGAACACGCACCACTGGCTTAGTGCGGGGATCAGGAACGGGCCGGACCGGACTGGCGACACACACCACTTGCTTGGTGCGAGGAGCGGGACTGGGTTCCCTTATAAACCTCCGCTCCTTCTGCTGCCTAACCAGCTCCTCTCGCCGTGCCTCTACACTCTCCTTCTCCCTTATCGCCTCCTGTAGCTCCTCCCTCTGACCAATTAACTCCTGCTCCCTCTGGACCAATAGCCCCCGTAACCTGGTGGCCTCCTCTCCTAGTCTGCAGATCCGCCCTGTCGCTGCCTCCTGCTGCCTCGTCGTCCACTCCGTGTGCCCCCCCAAAAAATGTTCTTGGGGTTGCCTCTCGGGTGTCCGTCGTCGGCACGGTTGGCGCCGTTTCTCCTCTCCTGCCTGGGCATTTACCTTCGCCCATGGCCCTTTCCCCGCGAATATCTCCTCCCATGACCACCATTTGCCCACCTGAGACATCGCTATTCTCTCTTCCTGGGCACGCTGCTTGGTCCTCATTAGGTGGGATCTTCTGTCACGATCGTTTACAGATGAGACAGACCAAGGCGCAGCGTGATAAGCATACATGTTTATTTAAACTTAAACACCACGACAAAACAACAAACGAAACGTGAAGTCCAAGGTAGACAAATAACATACCTCACACGGAACAAGATCCCACAACTAACAGGTGCCAAAAGGCTGCCTAAGTATGGTCCCCAATCAGAGACAACGAACTACAGCTGCCTCTGATTGGGAACCACCCTGGCCAACAGAGATCTACACGATCTAGAAACTCAAACATAGAAAACTAAACATAGAAACTACACACCCTGGCTCAACATTTAAGAGTCCCCAGAGCCAGGGCGTGACATGTCCCTAGTTTCCCAGCACGTTTGTGATGGCTGTGACAATGTCAGCTCTAATGAGCCCACTGCCTTGTCACTGTCCCATGTCCCCAGTCTCTCTGTCCCCCTACTGAACAGAGCCTTAGCCAGCACAGCACAGAGTTATCATAGGGTTCCACAGGAAGCAGCATTTCCAACTCTAGGTTTACTAAGTAGTTATAATTTGAGTTGTTTGCGCTGTATGTGAAGCAGTCTGTTACTTTGTCTCATAGCATCTTTTATGATGGTCTAGACGTACTTTTCCAGGACCCATGTAAAAGGTTTTTCAAAATGTATTTAAATGGATGCTTTTGTTGCTGAAGGTCCTTCACTGAGTAGCTAACTCTCCTATGTCCCATTTCCTCTGGTGGTATTGCTAGGATACAAAGATCCATTATTCTGTGACCTTTATTATGACATAAATATAGCCTAGCCAACCATACTTCACCTGTCCTGTTTCCATGAGAGTTGCATATTCTGCCTGCCAATTTAGTCTCAAAGATACCGATGGAAAAAAGCATGACATTTTACTGTGGCTAAATTATTTGCCAGGTCGGGTCATGACGCTTATGTGTGTGTGTTGTTTACAAATCCATCTGGGGTTCCATTTTGAGATTCACATTGAATGTGCTCCCGAGTGGCGCAGCGGTCTAAGGCACTGCATCTCAGTGCTAGAGGCGTCACTACAGACCCTGGTTCGATTCCAGGCTGTATCACAATCCGGCCGTGATTGTGTGTCCCATAGGGCGGCGCACAATTGGCCCAGCGTAGTCCGGGTTAGGGGAGGGTTTGGCCGGGGTAGAATGTCATTATAAATAAGAATGTGTTCTTAACTGACTTGCCTAGTTAAATAAAGGTAAAAAAATAAAAATAAATAATACTTACACTAGTTTATCAATGTATAAAATAATGCGCATTTACAGAGTATATGAAGAAGAAAAATACAGGAACTGAGACACACACACACACACACACACACACACACACACAGGGAAGTGCCAGAGATAAATAGTTTAAAAAAGGTTAAATAAAACAAAGAATGGCCATCATGTTCTGTCCTCTCCCCCAACAACAGTGGGAGTGGTGAAAAGACAACAACAAAGAATGTGGAGTCTATCAAGGACACTCTGACACGGTTACCATAGGAACATGCTCTTGTTTGACACCCCTCAAACGAAGCTGGCAAGCCACCATAATAAGTATTTTCCTCATTTGTTTTGTCTTATTGCTCAAGATAACTCTGAGAGAGAGCACCGTTTTCCAAAACAACAACACCGCTTTCGATCAAATTGTCCCAAGTGTCTGATAAGGACAGAGTCGTTACTGATTGTCTGGTACTCAGCATTTTGAGTGATCTGGAAAAGGCTGTCTGTATAAGGTTGAATGTAGATAAGTGTCTGGGGGGATCCCAGAGTCAGATGAACTCGTGGATACCATTTTTATTTCTCTGCATGCAGTAGGAAGGAAGTTAGCAGTAGTTTCACGAGCCAATGCTAACTAGTGTTGGCGCAATGACTGGAAGTACACAGTCTACAGGTACGGTGGTATTACATAGCAGCCAGACCGCTAGCCAGGCCAGCTCTTTATGATTAAAGAGTGTTTTAATGAGGGAAAGGGATGGCATCCTCATGGACTGTGGGGAAGAGAGGCCAGATACAGTGGGGAAAAAAAGTATTTAGTCAGCCACCAATTGTGCAAGTTCTCCCACTTAAAAAGATGAGAGAGGCCTGTAATTTTCATCATAGGTACACGTCAACTATGACAGACAAAATGAGGAAAAAAATCCAGAAAATCACATTGTAGGATTTTTTATGAATTTATTTGCAAATTATGGTGGAAAATAAGTATTTGGTCAATAACAAAAGTTTCTCAATACTTTGTTATATACCCTTTGTTGGCAATGACACAGGTCAAACATTTTCTGTAAGTCTTCACAAGGTTTTCACACACTGTTGCTGGTATTTTGGCCCATTCCTCCATGCAGATCTCCTCTAGAGCAGTGATGTTTTGGGGCTGTCGCTGGGCAACACAGACTTTCAACTCCCTCCAAAGATTTTATATGGGGTTGAGATCTGGAGACTGGCTAGGCCACTCCAGGACCTTGAAATGCTTCTTACGAAGCCACTCCTTCGTTGCCCGGGCGGTGTGTTTGGGATCATTGTCATGCTGAAAGACCCAGCCACATTTCATCTTCAATGCCCTTGCTGATGGAAGGAGGTTTTCACTCAAAATCTCACGATACATGGCCCCATTCATTCTTTCCTTTACACGGATCAGGCGTCCTGGTCCCTTTGCAGAAAAACAGCCCCAAAGTATGATGTTTCCACCCCCATGCTTCACATTAGGTATGGTGTTCTTTGGATGCAACTCAGCATTCTTTGTCCTCCAAACACGACGAGTTGAGTTTTTACCAAAAAGTTCTATTTTGGTTTCATCTGACCATATGACATTCTCCCAATCCTCTTCTGGATCATCCAAATGCACTCTAGCAAACTTCAGACGGGCCTGGACATGTACTGGCTTAAGCAGGGGGACACGTCAAGCACTGCAGGATTTGAGTCCCTGGCGGCGTAGTGTGTTACTGATGGTAGGCTTTGTTACTTTGGTCCCAGCTCTCTGCAGGTCATTCACTAGGTCCCCCCGTGTGGTTCTGGGATTTTTGCTCACCGTTCTTGTGATCATTTTGACCCCACAGGGTGAGATCTTGCGTGGAGCCCCAGATCGAGGGAGATTATCAGTGGTCTTTTATGTCTTCCATTTCCTAATAATTGCTCCCACAGTTGATTTCTTCAAACCAAGCTGCTTACCTATTGCAGATTCAGTCTTCCCAGCCTGGTGCAGGTCTACAATTTTGTTTCTGGTGTCCTTTGACAGCTCTTTGGTCTTGGCCATAGTGGAGTTTGGATTGTGACTGTTTGAGGTTGTGGACAGGTGTCTTTTATACTGATAACAAGTTCAAACAGGTGCCATTAATACAGGTAACGGGTGGAGGACAGAGGAGCCTCTTAAAGAAGAAGTTACAGGTCTGTGAGAGCCAGAAATCTTGCTTGTTTGTAGGTGACCAAATACTTATTTTCCACCATAATTTGCAAATAAATTCATTAAAAATCCTACAATGTGATTTTCTGGATTTTTTTTCTCAATTTGTCTGTCATAGTTGACGTGTACCTATGATGAAAATTACAGGCCTCTCTCATCTTTTTACGTGGGAGAACTTGCACAATTGGTGGCTGACTAAATACTTTTTTCCCCCACTGTATACCTGGACAGATACAGGAGGATCACTAGAGCCTTATCACCAGCTGTCAGTCCAGCTGTCAGTCTGGGGCAGGGAGGGACGGATGGACAATATTTGCATGGTATAACGCCATACTCCCGTCACTGACTCTCACTGTCGTTGTTCCCCTCCCGTCCATAGAGGGCGCTGTTGGAGCAGAAGCAGCGGCGGAAGCGGCAGGAGCCTCTGATGGTGCAGCCCAACCCAGAGGCCCGGCCCAGGCGCTCCAGGCCCCGGCGCAGTGAGGAGCAGGCCCCGCTGGTGGAGTCACGCCTCAGCATCACCAGCGATGTCATCATGGACGGTGAGCCTTGGTTCTTGGGGTTAGCTACTGTACTAGCTAGCATGATTAAGGGCAAGAGTTTTTCCTGTTCAGAAGGTCCCTGAATTTTTCTGGGGTCAGATCACACGATCGGGAAAAAGGAAGCAGGATTAGTGCTGAGTGATTGAACCCAAGTCCACAGTCAGAGATAGACAGTTGTTGGTGTTGGCTATGAAGAAGAATACTTTAATGATCAATTTTCTTTCCAGTCCAGAGTGAGGGCAGTTCGTCAGGTGAGGATAGTGAGAGGGAGTGGTGGGAGAAGGTGGGGCCAGGCCCCATGTTGCCCAGGAAAGCAGGGAGAGGGCCAGTCATGGAGCTCACTCTGGAGGAGCAGAGTGGCCTTCCAGATCGAGGTAGAATAGACCAGTCAGGAAATACAAGGCTATAGAAAAAGTGCTTATATAGAATAGGATTATAAACATTGGTGCATCCCACTTCTGACACCAATCGCCTGTACATTGGCATGCAGCATATGTTAGTCTCTCACATACTGGGATACAATGTTATAAAATGTTCCTACAAACAATCAGGAAACGAATATGTTGAGGTGTGTGTGTGCGTGCGTGCTCGTGCGTGTCTAATAACGCCTCCCTCAGTCAAGGTAGTGGAGGAGACACCCAGGAAGCTGTTCTCTCTGATGCCCAGAGGGGCCTTCAGATGGGGAGGAGACAGTCACATTCAGAGAGGCAGAGCAGCATTCAGACTCCCAGGCAAGAAAAGGGCAAGCTGAAGCCACCTGCTCAGTGCCGCATATCACTCCATAGCACAAGGCTAACTATAAAGAGGAGCTCTGACATGAACATAGAGGAGAGGTACTACAGAGAAACACAGCTGCAAGCAGACGGCTAAGTAATAAGGCATAAGTAATCAAATCACCTCAGGGAAGCACAGATAGAAGCACAGGAATACAGGACAGCTCTTGGAGAAGTAGACAGCTGGGTGCTCAAACACACAGACAAGCAGGACAAAGTCATTAACATAATTCAAGACATTAAAACAAGTTTATGAATGTGCCCCACCCTGCAGGTATCGACGGCCCTGCTGCCTTCATGGGCTCTGAGGCCCCAGACCTGGGTAACAAGATCCAGATTCTGTCGGTGAGCCAGTCCCAGCCCCTGTCTCTGTCCCAGCCGCTGCCCCAGTCTCCCCCCGCCGAGGAGCCAGACCGGGACGGGGACACAGAGACTCTGCTGGAGCCCAAGACGGATATCCACGAGCTGCTGCAGAAACGAGGTGAGCCTTGAGAAAGGGTTCAGACAGGGAGTCAGGACAGCCAGTTAGGACAGAAGTTAGGAGTGCTAAAGTGGAGTGTTAAAGAGTTCTGTCAATAGGTAAGGCTGGGGGGTTTCCTGAACACCTTACCTGACCAGGAAATACTCTGGGGCCTAGTTATGGTCAGACCATGTGACCAGGAAATACTCTGGGGCTTAGTTATGGTCAGAACATGTGACCAGGAAATAGTCCTAACCCTATGGCCTACACAGCACAGACAATGTCTCATACGCAGTAGTGCTATAGACATGCGTCATCTACCCTGATAAATCCTCTGGGTCGCCTCAGCACACGAATACCAAGCAGCTTCAGAGATCACATCCCGTCTGCTGATCTGGCGGGCCTCACGGCTACACAGACAGGGCACTCAATATAAGTGTCACTTTCACACCTCTGGGCTGGTAGAGGCACTTTGTAGTCTAGTGAGAGGACAGGCTGAACTGATAGAGAGAGAGAGAAATGCAGGATAGAGTGAGAGGCAGGGGTTGAGAAGAAAAAGAAAGCAAAGGAGGACAGGTGAGAAATTGGAGCGTGGGAGCATATCTGGTCAACATCCTTGTTCAGGGACAGTCTCAGTGAGAAATTGGAGCGTGGGAGCATATCTGGTCAACATCCTTGTTCAGGGACAGTCTCAGTGAGAAATTGGAGCGTGGGAGCATATCTGGTCAACATCCTTGTTCAGGGACAGTCTCAGTGAGAAATTGGAGCGTGGAAGCATATCTGGTCAACATCCTTGTTCAGGGACAGTCTCAGTGAGAAATTGGAGCGTGGGAGCATATCTGGTCAACATCCTTGTTCAGGGACAGTCTCAGTGAGAAATTGGAGCGTGGGAGCATATCTGGTCAACATCCTTGTTCAGGGACAGTCTCAGTGAGAAATTGGAGCGTGGGAGCATATCTGGTCAACATCCTTGTTCAGGGACAGTCTCAGTGAGAAATTGGAGCGTGGGAGCATATCTGGTCAACATCCTTGTTCAGGGACAGTCTCAGTGAGAAATTGGAGCGTGGGAGCATATCTGGTCAACATCCTTGTTCAGGGACAGTCTCAGTAAGAAATTGGAGCGTGGGGAGCATATCTGGTCAACATCCTTGTTCAGGGACAGTCTCAGTAAGAAATTGGAGCGTGGGAGCATATCTGGTCAACATCCTTGTTCAGGGACAGTCTCAGTGAGAAATTGGAGCGTGGGAGCATATCTGGTCAACATCCTTGTTCAGGGACAGTCTCAGTGAGAAATTGGAGCGTGGGAGCATATCTGGTCAACATCCTTGTTCAGGGACAGTCTCAGTGAGAAATTGGAGCGTGGGAGCATATCTGGTCAACATCCTTGTTCAGGGACAGTCTCAGTAAGAAATTGGAGCGTGGGAGCATATCTGGTCAACATCCTTGTTCAGGGACAGTCTCAGTGAGAAATTGGAGCGTGGGAGCATATCTGGTCAACATCCTTGTTCAGGGACAGTCTCAGTGAGAAATTGGAGCGTGGGAGCATATCTGGTCAACATCCTTGTTCAGGGACAGTCTCAGTGAGAAATTGGAGCGTGGGAGCATATCTGGTCAACATCCTTGTTCAGGGACAGTCTCAGTGAGAAATTGGAGCGTGGGAGCATATCTGGTCAACATCCTTGTTCAGGGACAGTCTTAGTGAGAAATTGGAGCGTGGGAGCATATCTGGTCAACATCCTTGTTCAGGGACAGTCTCAGTGAGAAATTGATCATTTTATCATGTGTAAGAGGTAAGAGCAGCATCCACCTAACACAGTACCTATTTATGCCACCTCACCTCCTTCTGGCTGGTCCACAACCTGTTGCTGCTGTCCTTTCGGTTGTCCTCGTTAAAAGCCATTGCGCAGTGCTAAAACCTTTTCCCTGCTCTGGATACTACTTCCTCCCAGGGCTGTGGGGCTGCAGTGTGCAGTTAGAGAGCCGGCCGGCGGAGGGCGAGATTGATGGTGACGCAGTGAGAAATGGATCATTTTATCACGTGTAAGAGGCAAGAGTAGCATCCACCTACCACAGTACCCCTATATGCCACCTCACCTCCTTCTGGCTGGTCCACGATGAGTGTTGAAGTCTGTTTCATTTCCTGAGACTAATTCAATATCAATTTGTACTGTTACTGTGCTAAATGACAAGCTAAATAAAGATAGCCAGGTCTATATCCGGGAGGGAGATGTATTACCTAGTTAAACCTGAGACACAGATTAAGGGCAGTATATTACTGCATTAGCCTCCGTTTTTTAAGGATCTTCTCCTGGACAGCAACAAGATGGCAGGTGACACTCCCCTATAATGCAAACCTTCATCATGAATGAATGTCTGGTCTGCTTAGTGCTACTGAGATACAGCCTGTCCTCCGGTGCCTTAGATAGTATCTATCTGCCTGGCTGCATTTTGATTTCCCAGTGGAAACGAATTGAAATGGAAACGGCAAAGGATTAATAATAGCCTTCTGCCTCCATTTCGATTTGACTTGGGGACGCTATTCAATCAAAACTGGTTAGCGAGTTTCCAGGGTAAAGTTCTTTATGTGCTGTGAGACTGAGAGAAAGTGGTTGTTTGAAATTATCCCATTTACAACATGAGCATTGAGCCCTTTCTTTTTTTAAATAAAAGTTGTATTATCAGCACGCTTTGACATTTTCATTTGGCTGATTAGTAAAAGCAGTGAGTCCGCAAAACTTTGTGTGTTGTTTTAATTGATGCCTTGGAGTCACTATTAGAGTGTAGCTGACATTTACGATCTGTATTTCGTGTTTGGCAGTACCCTGACATTTAGACACATCTCCGGGGCTAGATGGAGTGAACACCACTGTGTACATATTGTTTCTAGCCACGTTGGCCAATACATATGCGTTTATCCGCAGAGGCGTGGGACATCTCACTCAGCCCCTCCCCCTCTCTGACTGACCCCGCCCGCGACAGGGTGGTCCAGTTGGTAGGTGCAGTGGAGGAGGGGCTGGAGGAGGGACCGGAGGAGGGGCCAGAGCGCCCGCTGTCTGCCAGGGAGAAACTACTCCAGTCAGGTAGTAGAGAGCAGCCTGCCGTTCCCATGGTTACGGGGCTGGAGTGAAGATTGCTGGGTTTCTGTCTCTCTCCTTTCCTCTCTCTCTCTGCAGCACTAACTCTATGGAGCACAGGTGAAACTGAGGTAGGATACAACAACAGTGAATTACATAGTTACTGATAATAACATAGTCATTGGGTGTAAAGTGCTAGATATCATATTCTGGCTTCAAGATACGCTGAGTAAGTGACTTTAATGCACATTAGAAGAAAAACTGGCATCATAACATTTAATATTTCATGTATCATCAACGATGGAACACTTTGAGAGCGGACATTTTTCCCCTGCTCACTTTGAATTCTACTTTCTCACCTAAAAGATGCTTTCTCATTAAAATATTCCACAGCGCTAGCCAGCACCAGCCAGAGTCACAGCTGGTCAATCCAATTAGCAGCATTACTGACACCTGTCCAGAGCAGCTCCCACAGAGGCCTGTCTGATCACACCGTGCTGGTTCTGTCTGGCTGGCAGCTCTCAGTACGATTTCTGCTTCATCTCTCTAATTTCCCTCGTTCCTAACTAACCCCTTTACATTGGACTATCAGGGCCGGTTTCACGGACACCGAATACTCCTGGACTGAAAAGCCAAACGTGCTTTTAGTACAAGGCTTAATCTGGTTCCAGGGAACCAGCTCTCAGTGATGGATAAAACACATTGAAGATAGAGAATCTATTGTCTTGTATTTTACAGTATTCTATCCAATGTGAAAATATACAGGGCTCAGTAGTCGACTAACAGTGGTGTCTGGGCATAATGAAAGCTGCTGGGATGGCTAGAGGTTCATAACAGGTCTCTTCTATCGTAACCTGGTTACTGGGTAGTCTCATCTGTTCTATACAGAAAAGTTATTCCTCAATGGGTCTCAACAGTTAATCAGCACTATTTCGCTTCTGCTTTCCTTCCTATCCTCTGCCAGCTGTGTTGAGGTTAGGCTGTCTCCTCAAAGATATTTTGGACTACTAAATATTTTAGAGAGCAGTTTCAGCTGCATACTGTAATATATGTCCTTTTCCGATTGCAGAAATATTGCATCAACTGGGGTAGTATGATGACTTAGTTGGAACAAATCAAAGGCTATGTGATCAAAAACTAAATCTGAATATATTTGAAGAAATATGTTGCCCATATCCATTACATGCAAGCTAATCACTTTGGGTCCCAGGAGAAAAAATCTCTCCTTGAGTCATGGCAATAAGAACCTATGGGATTACTGAGGAGATATGGAGGTGTTTTCAGCTTGGCTGGGCATCTGAGATGATCTCTCCTGTCTGCATAGAACCCTGGGTCCTCTGATCTCAACCAATGGCGTGTAAGATGTAGGCCACATCTCCCATAGCGCATTCTTTCTCCCTTGACCAGGTCTGTCAGGCAGTATGAACTACGAAGAGGCCAGTGAGGAAGATGGTGATGAAGACCGGACCCGCTCGCTGTCCCCCAACACAGAGTCAACCCGGCCTGCGTCTGCCTCCAGCACCAAGTCCAACACAGTGAGTCCAACCATATCATATCATTAGACGAACATACATAGCTATGTGTCTATGGCTTGTGAGTAAGACTTCTAATGTATTCATTACACATGACAAATAAACTTGTCACTTGAAGACGCATAGAAATGCATGAAGACACTGAAACAACAAGATGGCAGATGAATGTTGTCCCCCGTACTCCTGGACCGTATCTCCTTTATAACAGTGATTGGCCGGTATCTTTTGTGATGTAGCAGTGTGTGTCTTTTTCTGTCTCTCAGGAGTACGTGACAACGGGGTCGCCCACGGCGGAGAGCGCCCTGATCGAAGTGGACAACCCGGAGCAGTTTGTGGTCCGTCCCGCCCCCCGCGGCGTCACCGTCAAGTGCCGCATAACCCGGGACAAGAAGGGAATGGACCGCGGCCTGTACCCCACCTACTTTATGCACCTGGAGAGAGAGGACGGCAGGAAGGTACGTATGACCTCACATCCTGTCATGGTGGATTAACATGGAGACGACACCTAGATAGATTTACAGTCAAGATAGGTTTCTTTTACCATCTTATTCCACGGGCCTGTTTAATTTTATTTTCCTTAATAGCTACATTTGAAATGGTATGAGAATATCAAGGAAAAGTAACGCCTTTTTTGATGGTGATTAAAATGATGGTTTGTGAGTTTCCCTCTCACCCTGAGTTTACTCTCTGTTTCACCCAGCTGTTTCTGCTGGCTGGGAGGAAGAGGAAAAAGAGCAAGACGTCCAACTACCTGATCTCAGTGGACGCCACGGACCTGTCACGCGAGGGAGAGAGCTTCATGGGGAAACTGAGGTAGGACCATATCTCACTCTGTCACAACTCTGCTAAATATAATTCTAAATCCTTACTGATAAACAATTTCCATATTGTTTTGAGCCCTCGGCTGCATCTGATAACCCTATTGGGTGTGAAGTGGGATTGTGAGTGCTGGAGGGACACTGTAGACTCTAATGTGATTGGTCTGGTCATCCTGCAGGTCCAACCTGATGGGGACCAAGTTCACGGTGTATGACCACGGCACCAACCCCTGTAAGAACCCTGGAGCTCTGCTGGAGGAGAGCAACACACGACAGGAACTCGCAGCCATCTGCTATGTGAGTGTACACACACACATACACACACACACACACACACACACACACACACACACACACTAATATAATTGAACCCTGTCAGGTTGTGTGACATTCTGATCTCCTGTGTTCTCTCTGCAGGAGACCAACGTTCTGGGGTTCAAAGGTCCCCGCAAGATGACCGTCATCATCCCAGGCATGAACATTAACTTTGAGAGGGTCCCCGTCCGCCCAAACAGCGTACGTATCAGCCCCAGGGGACTGAACAATTCTATGCACTTCTCCTAACACTTGTAGTCACTGTTCTTGTTATGCACAGGAAGGGAGAGGGGCGTGTCAGAGGGCATGATTGATTTAAGACTCTGGCATTCTTACAACTTGAAATAGCAAATAATAATGAATAATGGAGTGAGCATTGAAGTCAACAATGTAATGGAAACTGAGGCTAACCCACTAAGGGCTGTGAGATGTGTGGTCACTGGTCAGTGACGTCAGATCAGATGGTTTGGATGTCTGGGTCATATTCATTAGGGCACGCAATGAAAAACTTTTTTAAAACGCTTTGCAACGGGAAACTAAATTGAGCGTTCTTATTGGACAAGTCAAGGTTGTCCCTCCCTGTTTCAGTCCTATTTCTTCCGTTTGGTGCCTAATGAATACGACCCTGTTGGCTGTGTGTGTTTCCAGGAGCAGGAGAGCCTTCTAAGTAAGTGGCAGAACCACTCACTGGAGAACCTGATCGAGCTGCACAACAAGGCCCCCGTGTGGAATGACGACACCCAGTCCTACGTGCTCAATTTCCACGGCCGCGTGACACAGGCCTCCGTCAAGAACTTTCAGATCGTCCACGACAACGACCGTGAGTCGATCCGTCAGTGCTTCTCTTGACTGTTTCTTTCCTCTTTCTCTTTTTCACACTCTCTCTATTTCTCACTCTCTCCCTCCCTCTCTCTCTCGCTCCTTGGGTAGAATGGAATAATGATTTCACATTATTTAATCATCTCTTCTCTCTTCCCTCAGCGGACTACATCGTGATGCAGTTTGGCAGAGTGGCCGAGGACGTATTCACCTTAGACTACAACTACCCCATGTGTGCCCTGCAAGCCTTCGCTATTGGCCTGTCCAGTTTCGACAGCAAACTGGCCTGCGAGTGACCAACCCCATCACGACTCCTAACTCGCCATTCCCTCCATGGCCTTTTCAACCCACTCCCTCCCCCTCCAGGACAATGTCAACTCCACAACACCCGCCACTCCACCTCCCCCCTCACAGGACTCAGCGCCTTCCTTGTACAGTCAGCGGTCAGCTCACCAGCAGTCTGCCACTATGGAAATAATCATGAACTATGACCTCTCACCCCTATGTGGTACGTCCAATCACGGCACCCGAATCACGCTGACTTGGAGAGCGGATGAAGAGAGTGGGTGTGTGAGAGAGAGAGAGAGAGAGAGAGAGAGAGAGAGGACAAAAGCAAATGGACTTGGGCGGAGGATATAGGGTTTTTCCTTGTCAGCAGAAAAATTAAATGACCATCCGCAAAGGGAAACAAATCATCAAGGCGCCTTTGTTTTTATTTGTATTTATCTGTAGTTCTGTTTCAATTAGTTTGTATTGCTTTTTTTGCTTTATCTGTGTATATTAGTGATTTTATGTGTATTGAAATTGATTGAAAGGGAAAAAGGACACCAAGCATCAAAGACCAGACTGTCGTGGGCACTTCCTGTTAGGGACAGGACTTCTAACACAGACTAGATCTGGTCACAGGGGATGGTGTCTTTGATTTATATCAGAATTGAATGTTTTATAGGCCTCAAATCATGTCTAATGCATTTCGTTTTTAGCAGATGTTTTTAAAGGTGCCTTTAATGTTGATTCCAATAGTTATTCTACTCCATTTTACATTCTGTTGCCTTCCACAATCACTGTTGTGCAATTCTTTTGACCAACTGGAAACGTTATGTTCTATATCCTAAAATTCAACTCACTGTCTTCAAATCGTCACATTGCTTTTGTTTCCAGCCATTTTGCAGCATCAAGATGTTTAATCATTGTACCGTTAAAAAACGATTTCAACCCTTTTTTATTTTCTTCCTCGTTTTTAATTTCTCGTAATCAAATTGATTTGCATATCAGAAAGTCTTGAAGTCATGCATATCCATCTAATGTGGTCTCATCTGTTTTCTATTTTCTTGTTTTAAAAACACTTTTACTAACGTATCTCAGTAGCATTCCGAGGAGTTTGGAACAGAACATTTCTTATTGCAATTCCTTTGTACATGTCATTTTGTGATGTCTTAGCCCCATGTCACTGTTAAAACCTCACGGGAAAGTCAATAGAGTTGCTCAGCAAGCACAATGAAAGGATTCTATAAGTTTTGCCTTAATGTTTGGACATACTGCTCATTTTCAAATATCATGAAATGTCAGCCTAAATGTCATTTCAATGTGTGGAATACAAAAGAGCAATCCAAACAATGGAGGAATATTCAGTTGGCCTGTACTCAGTCTACATTATATGCCAAACTTGTCTACCCATTTAAAATGACAGCAGATTGAATAATAACACTACATTTTATATGGGCTCCCAAGTGGCGCAGCGGTCTAAGGCACTGCATCTCAGTGCTTGAGGCTTCACTACAGACCCCCCTGGTTCGATTCCAGGCTGTATCACAACCGGCCATGATTGGGAGTCCCATAGGGCGGCGCACAATTGGCACAGCGTCGTCCGGGTTTGGCCGGTGTAGGCCGTCATTGTAAATAAGAATTTGTTCTTAACTGACATGCCTAGTTAAATAAAGGTCAAATAAAAAATGTACTGTAACTGGAAGTGTTACTCTGTTCAGCAGACTACACTTGCACTGTACCATGAAGTCATTGAGAACCCACTGGGCAAAAACTGGTTGAATCAACGTTGTTTCCACGTCATTTGAACCCCAACATTTTAGGTGATGACTTTGAATCAACATGTAACACTGATTGGATAACTTGATTATGCCATTCTTAGTGCAAATTTAGACAAAATAAAAAGACCTAGCTTGCTAAAAGACAAAGTTAACCGGTTCCTTTAAAAATTGCAATTAATTTTCTCAAATCGTAAGGGAATTTAGTCTTTTTTTATACCCAACTTTTAAATCCAATGGCCGGGTGAAATGTTTGGTTGATTTCACTTTTAATTCACATTAGTTGACAACTCAACCAAATGTAAATCAAAACTAGACGTGGGAAATTACTTTTGGGGCAACATTTTCAAGGTGCAAAATAGTTCAAATCTGTGCAAAAATAAATAAAAAGGTGACCATAAAAAGTTATTTAAGTAGAGTTTAGTACCTTGAAAAATTCATAAATAGTGGGCTTTTTTTACAATGCTCGTTGCTGAAGAAAAGTTTCAAATTGCATAACAATGCCAGATTATTACTTTTACAGTATTTTTTGCACCATGAAAAAGTCACCCTTGATTAAAGTTTCAGCTGGATGGATGCGCTATAGAGACACTTCTGTCCAGGACTGTGTGTCACGGTTAACTAAGCCAGAACCCAGAAGCAGACCGGGACACGGTACGTGAGACAAAGGTGAGTGTTTATTTATAGAGTCCGAGTGAAGCTGAATAATCCAGGGAACAGAGCGGGTGGCGTGGATGGGTTGTTGAGGGTGCAGTGGTTGGTCCGGTACTGGCTCGGCAGCCGCCGACCATCAGGCAGAGGTTGGGTGAAGGTTCCGGGTGAGAGACTGCAGACAGAACAAAACGGAGGTGAGTACACAGCAAATCAACAAGGTGAAAAACAACAAAACTAACGCTAGAACTCAAAGGCTGATACGCTGACAAACATACTGTTCATGGCTAACGATCCGGCAGGAACTGGATGTTGGCCCAGAGCCTAAGAAGGGTGATGATCAGGACCAGGTGTGCAGATTGCTGATGGGATGCAGGTGCGGAAAACCAGAGCGCTCCCCGGAGCGTTCCCGAACCCTCGGGAAACTGGAGAATACGAGCAGGAACACTAGTCACCAGACAGGACCCGACTCAGACAGCCGGGATCGTCACACTGTGATTATTGTTCTTGGACGATTAGGAACATTCCCGGGGAACCTGCAGGATGCGTTTGATTCCTGTCCAGAAAAGACAAACACTGATTATGTGTGTCAGTGTCAGGAAACAAAGTTAATTCACAAGATGTACTGTTTGAAAGAGGGAAAGGGTTTGTTTGTACAAAGATATAAAAGAGAGAAATATAACATTTTACCACATGATACTTTGGGGGAATTGCATTCCATTCATAACTTACCTTTCTGACATTTAATTTTTTTAGATTTAATTTCAGAAATATGACTGTAAATAGAATAAATGAAATTATTGTAAAGTGAACAAGACTCCCCTCGTAAGTTTTTTGAAGTAATGAAGCATGAATGTATTCATTAAAACCCATTTATTTGCACCTTTTGAATATTTCTTATACTAAATGTTATCAGATCTTCAACCAAAACCTAATATTAGATAAAGGGAACCTGAGTGAACAAATACCACAACAATTACATACTTATTTAATTTATTTCATAAACAAAGTTATGCAACACCCAATGCCCCTGTGTGAAAAAGTAATTGCCCCCTTACACTCAATAACTGGTTGTGCCACCTTTAGCTGCAATGACTCCAAACAAACGCTACCTGTTGTTGATCAGTCTCTCACGTCACTGTGGAGGAATTGTGGCCCACTCTTCCATGCAGAACTGCTGTAACTCGGTGACATTTGTGGGTTTTCAAGCATGAACTGCTCGTTTCAAGTCCTGCCACAACATCTCAATTGGGATTAGGTCTGGACTTTGACTAGGCCATTCCAAAACTTCAAATTTGTTGCTTTTTAGCCATTTTCATGTAGACTTGATGGGTCACAATATGTCTTGCAAAAACCAAACACTGCATTCCACAGTAAGTTTTGGTTTGAAGATCTGATAACATTCAGTATGAAAAATATGCAAAAATAGAGAAAATCAGAAAGGGGACTAATACTTTTTCACGGCGCTGTACATGATAACCTTTCATTTGTAGGCTAGGTTGTAGCTACCTCATGATGGGTATAGGGCAAATTCGAGTATCATGTAGTAGCCCAAACCTATCGATGTTACATTGAGCTGGGTGAATGGAATATGAATGACAGTCATCCAATATGCTGTAATAGAAATAAGGCCATGCTCATGAAAAAAATATTGTCCTCCCTAATCTTAAACGGCACGACCGCAACTGGTTTATTCAGTAAAACCCATTTATTGTCAATAACATAACAACTTTACAGTTGATTAAGAACCTTTTTGAAAGCCATATCTAGAACTTATAATTTCTTCTTTCTACATTACCAAGTGCTATAATTGCTTCGATTGTTAAAACATTTTGAAAGCAGATCAAACTTGTTTTAGTGTTACATTTAGAATTCCATTTTAAAATGGGACGTTGTACAAACTATCTTACTGTAAAAACCGTAATCGTAAAGCTTTATAAAACACATCTATTCTAAAAACACTCCAAGTCTTTGGAAGGCTTTGAACATTACCCTTTGGACTGGATACAGATAAACATTTTGTTTGATACAGTTTTGACTGATCTATTCTTAATGCTGTATTTCTCCTTAATGCAAGGTGCTGCAGTACGGTCTGGTGTGGAATGAACATCCAGTGAACAACAACAGTTACAGTCACAGGCAGCAACACTAGCACCCCCAGGGCAAACCTACTCATTGATGTCCATCACCTCTAGCAGATCTTTGTATTTGATCAGGTAGTAGGGGTAGCACTGGCACCGGTCAAAAACTACAAAGATGGTGGGGTTGACCAGCTGGTCCACACAGGTGTCGTACAGGTTGTAGTCCTCCTTCGTGGATCTGACGGGTGGCAGCCGGCGGTATGTGCGCTTGCTCACGCTCACCTTTCCCACCAGCACCTTGGCCAGGAACATGTGACGCACCCCGGCGTCAGGTGACACCGCAGCGAATGTGTTGGAGTAGGAGGCGTCGCCGGCGAAGTAGGAGCCGTAGCCGTACGTGAACCCGTTGACTCCGGAGACGCGTGGGTCGAAGTTGTTGTGGCAGTGTCCTCAATGAAGTCCCTGACGGTCCCGTGAAACAGGTGCCTCTCCAGAGCCTCGTCCTCCTTTGTGTCGCCGCGCTTCTGCATGTGCTCCTTGTACCTACAACACAAACAATGCCACCTAATGTATGTATTCATCTTCAATTTAATAGGTTTTTTATCAGTATTACATTTATTCATGGTCAAATGGAGCAGGATAATAAAACGCCTCCATCTCATTTGGATAACCCTTATCGATACAATTATGTTGATCTGTTGTGTGATGTAACGTTGCACCATGTTATCAACCTTTTTCCTTTCCTTTATCCCATTCCCACATGACAGTCATAAGTACATGAGGAAAATAATTGGGTATTCTGACAAAGATAGAATCCATATCAAAGAGGGACAGAGGGAGTCCCCACCCACACCTTTGGAACTTGTCCCAGTGGAGGACGTTCTGGATCTGGTGGATGCTGACTATCTCCACCCGGGTCTCTAACAGGGTCTTGTGGAAGAGGCTGTGGATCTTCTGGAAGGCCTGGGTGCTGGCTGGCACCTCCACCATGCTGTAGTCCTGGTCTGGGGTGGGGCTAGGGGTCCACACTGGGGGGTACCAGGTGCTGAACTCCTCCAGGGGGTCTACACTGAAGTTAGCCGGGGAAGGCTCAGTGGATGTGCCGGCCAGACAATCCAGCAGGATACCTGTCCTATACAAGACAAGTAGATTATTGTTTTAGTGAATGTAGTTGATGTTATTATTGATGAAGTAGAACTAATATGGTGTGATTCCAGCATTATGAGTAGGACCCTGAAAAATTCTCTACCACCTGACCTATGACATTAACCTGCAGCTCAATCATTTTACTGGTGACAATACAGCCTCTTTCAAATACATTTCAACATAATGAACACATGGTTAGTAATGGTTAGTCGTTTTACATAGGTGCATCCCCTTTAGGGTCTAAATGCCAACAGGTGGCTTGAGATGACACTGTCAACCTTTTGGTGCCGTAGGACAGAACTACTGGTTAGAAAAAAAAAGAGTGGAGAATTTCTCCTGGCCCCAATTATGAGATACACTACATGACCAAAAGTATGTGGACACCCCTTCAAATTAGTGCCTCAGCTATTTCAGCGACACCTGTTGCTGACAGGTGTATAAAATAGAGCACATCGCCATGCAATCTCCATAGACAAACATTGGCAGTAGAATGGCACGTACTGAAGAGCTCAGTGACTTTCAACGTTGCACTGTCATAAGATGCCACCTTTCCAACAAGTCAGTTTGTAAAAGTTCTGCCCTGCTAGAGCTGCCCTGGTCAACTGTAACTGCTGTTATTGTGTAGTGGAAACGTCTAAGAGCAACAATGGCTCAGCTGCGAAGTGGTAGGCCACACAAGCTCACAGAACGGGACCGGCGAGTGCTGAAGCGCATATAAATCGCCTGTTCTCGGTTGCAACACTCACTACCGAGTTCCAAACTGCCTCTGGAGTTGTGTAAAGCTCGCCGCCATTGCACTCTGGAGCAGTGGAAACGCGTTCTCTGGAGTGATGAATCACGCTTCACCATCTGACAGTCCGATGGACGAATCTGGGTTTGGCGGATGCCAGGAGAACGCTACATGCCCGAATGCATCGTGCCAACTGTAAAGTTTGGTGGAGGAGGAATAATGGTCTGGGGCTGCTTTTCATGTTTCGAGGTAGGCCTCTTAGTTCCAGTGAAGGGAAATCTTAACGCTACAGCATACAATGACATTCTAGACGATTCTGTGCTTCCAACTTTGTGGCAACAGTTTGGGGAAGGACTTTCCTGTTTCAGCATAACAATGCCCCCATGCACAAAGCGAGGTCTATACAGAAATGGTTTGTTGAGATCGGTTTGGAAGAACTTGACTGGCCAGCACAAAGCCCTGACCTCAACCCCATCGAACACCTTTGGGATTAATTGGAACGCCGACTGCGAGCCAGGCCTAATCGCCCAACATCAGTGCCCGACCTCACTAATGGTCTTGTGGCTGAATGGAAGCAAGTCCCCATAGCAATATTCCAACATCTAATGGAAAGCCTTCCCAGAGGAGTGGAGGCTGTTATAGCAAAGGGGGGACCAACTCCATTTTAATGCCCATGATTTTGGAATGAGATGTTTGACGAGCATGCAGTGTATAACATAAACAAGTGCATGTAAATGAGATTTAAGATAATTGAACACAGTTTAAAAGAGCCTAGAAAGGAAGGTACCTGAACCAATCAACCACCTGAAGGTTAAAACAAAACATGGACGCGTAACTCAAATGTGTTCTCAGAGACTTAAGGGAACGGTAGTAGGGTCTGCATCGGATGGCCCGCTGAAACCCTGTGGTGACGTTGGTCTGGATCATACTGAATAAGTCCACCTTGTATTCCACCTCTAAGATGTGGAAACGACACTCCAGCTTCCCAGCATCCATCTTGTCCAGAAGGATCTTGGACACATCCTTAACAACAAGACAACCCAGTAAGTCAAAGCCTACATAGCCCAACATGAGTGGTGACCATTTGTGAGGGGATTATCTTTTGTAATGAACAAAATACAGTCAGCCATTGTAAAAGTTCAGTGAAAATCTGAGGGTATGAGAGAGAGGTTTGAAGCACTCACATCTTTGTACTTTGTCCAGCTGAGGTTATTCCACCAGAAGAAACACCACCTGGTGTAGAGGTGAGGGTTCTTGGTTGGGTCGGTGGTGTTCTGGAGTCTTCTGACCTGGTCGTATTTCTCCCCGTCCATCAATGTCATGGTGTTAAAGTGCAGAGTGAACACATCCGTGCTAGTGATGGGGAAAACATTTGATACAGTTACATATCGGGATATAGCTTTTTGATGATATACAGTGCCTTCAGAAGTTTTTTCACACGCCTTGACTTTTTTCCACATTTGGTTGTGTTACAGCCTGAATTCAAAATGCATTCAATTGAGATTTTGTGTCACTGGTCTACACACAATACCCCATAATGTCAAAGTGGAATTATGTTTTTAGAAATGTTTATAAATTAAACAAAAATGAAAAGATGAAATGTCTTGAGTCAATAAGTATTCAAACCCTTTGTTATGGCAAGCCTAAATAAGATCAGGAGTAAACATTTGCTTAACAAGTCGCATAATAAGTTGCATGGAATCACTGTGTGCAATAATAGTGTTTTACATTATTTTTGAATGACTACCTCATCTCTGTACCCCACACATACAATTATCTGTAAGGTCCCTCAGTCGAGCAGTGAATTTCAAACGCAGATTCAACCACAAAGACCAGGGATGTTTAACAATGCCTCACAAAGAAGAGCACCTATTGGTTGATGGGTCCAAATAAAAAACGCAGACATTGAATATCCCTTTGAGCATGGTGAAATAAATAATCAACCAGTCACTACAAATATACAGGCGTCCTTCCTAACTCAGTTGCTGGAGAGGAAGGAAACCAGGCCAAAGGTGACTTTAAAACAGTTAGAGTTCAATGGCTGTGATAGAAAACTGAGGATAGATCAACAACATTGTAGTTACTCCACAATACTAACCTAGATGACAGAGTGAAAAGAAAGAAGCCTGTACAGAATAAAAATATTCCAAAACATGCATCCTGTTTGCAATAAGGCACTAAAGTAAAACTGCAAAAACTGTGGCAAAGAAATTAACTTTATATCCTGAATACAAAGGGTTATGTTTGGAGCAAATCCAACACAACACATCACTCTTCATATTTTCAAGCATGGTGGTGGCTGCATCATGTTATTGGTATGCTTGTCATCGGCAAGGACTAGGGAGTTTTTTGGGATAAAAATAAATATTGTATCGGCACCTAAGTATCGTATCGTGAGGTACTGGGCAATTCCCAGCTCTAATCAGTACTGACAGAAACATAGAAAAAAAAAACATTAAGAGTTATGGTGTGGTAGCAGGCAGCGCTATGTTAAAAAGAGAGATATCAAATTCTGGATGTCATCTCTGGCACTTCCCTGTGTGTGTGTGAGTGTGTGTCTCAGTTCCTGTATTTTTCTTCTTCATGTACTCTGTAAATGTGCAATATTTTATACATTGATAAACTAGTGTAAATATATATATATATATATATATATATATATATATATATTTTAACCTTTATTTAACTAGGCAAGTCAGTTAAGAACAAATTCTTATTTACAATGACAGCCTACCCCGGCCAAACCCTCCCCTAACCCGGATGACGCTGGGCCAATTGTGCGTCGCCCTATGGGAGAGAGAATCCCGATCACGGCCGGTTGTGATACAGCCCGGGATCGAACCTGGGTCTGTCGTGACGCCTCTAGCACTGCGATGCAGTGCCTTAGACCGCTGCACCACTCGGTGGAATTATGAGGAAAAACAAGCATGGAAATCACAGACTTTGAGGACTGAGGGACAGTGTTTTATTATTTACATCTACTACCTGTACTACTCACCCTTCCTTGACTCCAATCTCCTCCCGGTTTACATTGCAGTAGACCCTCTCTAGTTTAACCTGGGCGTGCGGGGTGAAGTCTACCCACTGGTGACTGTTGACGCACCACAGCTGCCAGTGGAAGGGGTATGGCGTGTGGTGCTGCTTGCACTTGCTCCCCATCCAGCAGAAGTAAGTGAGAAAGTGGTCGCAGATCTGGATGTCGCCTGAGGTGTTTGTGTGGAAGGGCAGACTGACTGCTGTCTTGGATGGACCAGGGGACTGATTAGTGCTAGTGGCTTGGGTTTGGGCTGGGGTGGTAGGCTGGTGGACAGGCTGGGGCTGGGTGATGATGACAGGCAGGGGGAGGATGAGAGAGGTGGTTTTGACTGGGCCTGGTGCCATATTCTGGGGCTTGTGAGGCGAGATGGTGACCGCTCCAGGTTGAGGAAAGAGGGTGCTTTGAGGAAAGATGAGGAGCACACTGGGGGTGCTTTTGGTTGGGGTCATTTGTTGTGGTAGAGGTTGGATGATCATTTGGGTCTGGCTTAGGGCTGAGGATGGGCCCGATGATGTATGGATGATCCTTGTGGTGCTGCTGCTTTTGCCAGAAGAACAGATAGGAGTATTGCTGGTACTAGTAGTCTGCCCTGACTTGGAGAGGCGTGATGCGGACATTGATACTGTATGGTGTCACAGTCCAGACGACGTCCACCTGTTGGGAGTGCATGGCGTCCCACACTGGCAGACTGGTGTTGGTGTCAGAAGGGACCTCCATGACCAGTAGAGAAGGAGTGAGGAAGCTGACCTTGGCAGATTTTGGCGAGGCCTCTGTGATCACGGTTGTAGGCCCCCTCTTCCTCCCTTTGTTTGATGAAAGGTCTGTCATCTTCAATATCTTTTGAGGGTAAATAGTCAGTTTATGTTGATATAGCATGGTACCTGAAGGACTAAATAAATGTCCCAATCCTATTCCCAGTCAAAAGCAAAAGCCTAAAAAGACAAAAGCCTAATCATTTTAACAAAAGCAAAACACTCCTTATCACATAACCAAAATCAAATTAGCTGGAATCCTAAAAACGCGAACAGAGATATCTTGTAGTAGACATTTAATGTAAAGTTACAAATTAATACGAATGCTTTTGGGACTTTTCCTATGACTTTCGTCGTGTTTCTCCTGTCCTCGAATTTGCGCAACTTGCTAGCTAAATGACTTGCATCGCATGATACATCAGCAGAACATGAACTTACTTTTTACCTGTTAACTTGCAGTGTTTCAGGGTTAATGAATCTGTCCACGTTTTGTTTTACTCGTAAAAATGTATTGATTGGTGAGTAACTAAATAAAGCATTTATAGTTAAGCCTAAAACTGATCTGGAAGTCTTCTTCAAACAATATTCTTACTAGATCGTTTGTAGATTTCAGGGGATACCATTTGAAAGGTCTTATTACAGGAATGGTTTAGCCCAACTATTTGAAATTGATGACGACAAATGTTACAGACAAATACTAAGTTACCTTAGTATTTTCTAATAAAAGAAAGATCACCACAGGAAGTCTGGTATATTCCATTTTTATTTAGTTTTACTCCACACAGAAAACAATAACTTTTATTCCATACACTACAGAATACAATACAATAAATGTAAACACTTGACCATTAGAAAATCAAATGTCAGTGTTTATTTAAAGGCAACGAGTGGTAGATATTTAAATGTTATTTACCCATTAGATTTTGTCTTATGACAGATAAAATCAACATCAAGAAAGACACTTTTTAGATTGACAGAAAATTCCATAACATTATCATGTGTGATCTACAGATTTCACTGAGACCTCTAATGGCTCAATCCTCAGAGGACACTGCTTACAGCCAACCCAGAAATAGGGGAAGACCCTCTCAGAAAATGTGTGTTTGAAAGTGTAGATCTGTGTGTTGTCAGTTGGGTCAGAGAAGCACACTCTCCCCTTCTCCCAGTCTAGCTGCACTCTGATCCTCTGAGGGCTCTTCTTCAGATTGAGTCGTGTCAGGGGTGAGGTCCCTGCAAAGTACATCTTGTGGTAAAAGTACACGGACAGGTATCCATTCTTCAGCACGGAGGAGACCTTTTCTTTCCTCTTGATGGACTCTTTGGCTACGCCGAGGACCCAGGCGCTGTTTTCTCCAACCTCCACGTCCCAGACATGCTTCCCTGAGCTGAAACCCTCAGAGCCCAGTACGCCCGTGTCGGGGTCGAACCTCTCGGGGTTGTCTGGAAGCTTCAGTTTGTCGTCGCTGTCCCTCACACTGGTGAGGTCTTCAGACAGCAGGAGCCAGGGGGCAGCCGTGTTGGGGTCCAGAGTCACTGGAGCTGAGGAGAAAGTACAGCCAGTTACCATGATGTAGCGGTTCTCACCACTGTAATTGCTGCGTCAATACACATTAGGAAGCACTTAAAGGGATTCAAAAGTTAACATTTCAGTCTCATGTAATAAAATAGACTAGTCTTGACACCGAGTGATGTTCAACACTCTGCAGCTCGTACTCAGTACTCACTGTATTTAACAATCCCTTGCATCTTCTCCCACACTTTGTATTGAAGTGAGCCCAAGTACTTGGCCACATCGATGAGTGCTCCCGAGACCATAACTGGGTCCTGCAGTGTGATGCACTGAGCACTATACATCCAGAACAAGTAGGAGTTAGTACTCATCGTTTCATGTTCTGTAGACAGTGAAACCACCAGGGGTTGGAATGTACTCACCTTCTCATTGTCTGCTTGCATTTCTGGAAAAAACCCCACAAAAAAAACATTGTTTTTAGGCAGTTTGATGATATGCACCTTCAGTTCATGTATCGGATAATACACAAGTAGAAAAGCTTACATGAAGGAGAGCGATATCCTCCAAAGCCATCTCCTCCTCCATGGCTCTAATTGTGTCAGAGAGGGAGGCCAGGGTTCTGTCCATCTCCCTCATACTCTGCCTCAACATCTCACTCTTACTCTCCTCCTCCTCTTTCAGAGCTGCAAGCCTAGCAGCCTCTTCAGCTTGGAGGAAATGGTGGAGCTTCTCAAACTCCTCATGAATCCTCTTCGCCGCAAACCGGGCCTGGACCTGAAATGAGACCTTTGTTAAGATTGTGTGTTAGCATACGAGATATTTTGATTTCATGATATGGCTAACCAACAACACTACCTGAATGTGTATCACTGTATTTTCGTAGTTTTGCTTCATTTTGTCAAAAGCCTCCCTCTTCTCTTGCAAACAAATAAATACAGACTTCATCTCCTCCTAAAGAACATTAGAGAGAGAATTGGACAAAGAATAGAGTAAACAAAACATATCAGTTCTTCAAAGGCAAACAGTTGCAGAGGCATAAAACAGATTAGCTCAAACTCCCAGCATGTTTCCCTTTACCTTCATGTTCATCTCTGAACTCATAAAACGCTAGCTAGAGATCCATTTATATTTATAGGGCTGTCTATCACAACATCAGATTACCTTAATGTCGCCTATAGCCTCTTCCACCGGGCAGCACTCATGGTTTTTATGCTTCCTGGAGGTGTGACAGACCACACAGATGGGCTCCTTGTCCTGCAGACAGAACAGCTTCAGCCTCTCCCCGTGCAGGGAGCACAGCTCACCCGGCTCACACAGCTCCCCTGTAGGCCTGAGCGCGCCACTCCCCTGGATGTAGGAGTCACACAGGTTCTTCAAAGTGAGGCTGGCCACTGGCTCGTCCACAAACTCCCTCCTACAGAGAGGGCAGTCCCGGCCCGAGCCCTTCCCAGACCAGTACTGCTGTAGGCAGGCTGCACAGAAACTGTGGCTGCACTTGAGGACTACGGGGTCCCTGAAGACGTCACAGCACACAGGGCAACAGAGGTCATCCTCTGGGAGAGAGAATCGGGCGGCCATGCCTTCTTCACACGAAAGTGACTCCTCCTTTGGAAGGGAATGTAGGGAAAAGGAAAACACAGTGCTGCAGGCATTAGACAGAGCCAGAGCCAGCCCTTGTTTGTGTTCTATTTAGCTAATGGCCTCAGTAAGCTAAGGTACAGTATTTACTTTTACTTTACCCAACAGAATATATATGGATATTTGGGCTCAACAACATACTGTCTGAACTTCAAAATGGCCATACTTAATGCCTAGGTCCTAGGACAAGTCGATGTTTAGTTTGGGAGTGGTTTAATACCACAAGTTACGGTGACACTCACCTGATATCTACAGGGAACCGCCACCAAAGACACGTAAAGCTCTTGTTTTATCTGCGTCGCCAAGAGCTGTTTTGACTTCCTTCTTCCTGTTATGGTGTGACACAGCCTTATAGGGGTGGAGCCAGACAGACCATTCTTTAACCCTTTATCACCAGTTCCACTTTGTGTTCACATTGGTTTCATTATTTGGTGGTACTAGAATGTTACTCCATTGTTTGTGTTTGTTGTCATTGTTGACTTTGTAAACAAATAATGTATTCAAATTAAAAGTAATGTTTCACTAATGAGTTGTCATGCCTTGAGCACTACTATTTGAATGTGAAAATGTCATAGCCGTGGGATGTATTTACGCCATTGATGTTTACTTTTTTGTTGTAGGCCCGCTCTTTGACGGTATGCCCATTTTACAATGTGGCATTGAGCAACAGTGGTCTCCACCGTATACCGGTAGTTGGAGATACCCATCTAGTGGTGAATATATGCAATGGTCGCAAATTGAATTTATTTTGTAATGTGTAAATGAGTAATTAATTAAACTCATTTAAATAATTAGGAAGGTCCATTCAGTTAAATAAAAAAGCACAACATGAAATGCAATAGAAACATAACATATTTATTTAGATTATTGACACTGTACTTTACATATTTTACATACTGTAACAACTGCTTTAAACACTCTTACAAGAATTATGACATAGAAAGTTGTTACTATATAGGAGGTATATATGCATTCTATTGGCATCAATTAAATTACACTACTTATACCTATAGTATGCTTTGTGTTGAGGCAAGTCTTACAGCTATTTGCATGGAGCTGGATTCAACTAAAGTTCACTCAATGGGGTCCCTCCAGTTGATACGTAAACTAGTTAGCATGTTAGTAGATATTTGTCCCCAAATATTATAAACCTGGCTACCTGTCTCCACTCACGTTTATATTTTGCCAATGAAAGTTGGGGCTAACTGACAAAAGGCGCAGTGGGACAAACTGATTGGTACTGTAAAAGTATGGGAACACTTTTTCAGTGAATGTATCATTGAATGCGTACAGAGTAGTGCCCTTAGTGGGATCGCAGAATGTCAGCTCCCCCTTGTCACAGTCCAGACATACTCTGATCACTCGTGGGCTCTCATCCACCTTGACCTGGATGCGAGGTTTTACACATAATCTATATTTCCCACTAATATATCTGATGCTCCACAATCCACTCTGAGGCTCCATTTTGAGTGGCTTGTTGCGCACAATTGACTCTTTGGCTACTCCCAGGGTCCAGTTATCACTTTCTCCTACCTCTACATCCCAAAAATGTCTGCCTTTACTGTACCCTTCAGAACCCAACACTCCCATTTTAAACCACTCAGGATTTTCTGGAAGGTTCTGCCTCTCCTCACTGTACATCACAGTGGTCAGGTCATGTGTCAGTATGAGCCTTGCAGACACTGTGTTTGGATCCATGGTCACTGAAGCTTAAGGGGAAAGTTTATTTTACTTTAATATTGTACCTTAATACTGAAGTGTGTAGGTGTGTTGGGAGATAAAACTATTTCAAATAACTATTGAAAAATACATTTATTTCCAAAGTATTGTGGCCTTATTTGCTACAGTAAAATATTCAAGATATAAAAAAAAACATTTGTGAAAAACTTGGACTTACTATAGTAAACGATCCCAAACATCTTCTTCCAGACCTTGAATTTCAGAGATCCCACATGCTTGGCTATGTCAATGAATGCTCCTGACACTATCTCAGCATCTGTCTGTTGGTGTGGATTCAGCTCTATGGGAATAATTAAACATCAGTGCTGTTGTAAATGGAGCGTAACATGTATTTAGTAGGGATGAAATGGGACATAACTTACAACGTACCTATTAAGTATGGCCTTGTAATTCTACAAAAAGTAGGACATATGTCACTATGTTATATCAGATGATACTGAGATAATTTAGAAAAAACTCACAGAGGAATAACACATTTACAGTTGTGAAATTATTCACCAGCAATTTCCAACCTGGTTGTGAATTGCAAGGCGTTATATGATATTTGACTGCAGCCTAGCAGTGTGAAGCTTGCGTCTTTTGGACGAACATCAGTTTTTGCAGTGAGTTCATGAGATCATGTTGGGAATTTACATCTTTGTCATTTAAAAAGTCTTTACCCTTACCTGAAGGAATGTGATATTGTCAACTTCCATGTCCTTGATCATTTGAATAGTCTCTATTAGGGTTGAAATCTCCTTGGTCAACGGCTCAGCTCTTTCTCGCATCACTTGACATTTCTGTTTCGCTTCCTTTCTCAGGGCAGTGTGGTGTCAGGACAACGATGCTGATATGCTGTGTAGACAAGGAATCCGCTGACACTGTACCTGATTATAAAGGTTTATTATATCAAAGGTTCCAGCGTCAATTTACAGATTTCTGCAGAAATCCGGAGAACAACTAACCCAATCTAAAAATGATTATTCTCCCCGTCCTTTGTTGAAACATGGTATTTATCCTATGTAACATAAGATGGGTGGTTTTTGATAGACCAATCCCTGGCCTCCACATATCTCCAAATGTCCTCTATTCCAAGGAGCCCCTGTAGTAATGCTTTCCAGATGTTTCAGCAAAGCAGAGTAAAGTTCATCTATCACACCATTTGCAAACGTCAGCCAAAATTATAAATTGTTCAGATACTACAGCAGCTATCCTGGCTGTCTCTTCCTCTTCCAGGAACTGGTGGAGTTTCTTAAACTCCTCCCTTATCTGCTCCTCTCTATGCTGGGCTTGACCCTAATAGACAAGATTAAACTTGAACACTGCTCAAATGTTTCTATATTTAAAAAAAACATTTATTTTTATGACAGATACCTGTATATGCTCCTCCCAGGTTTGATGGCACATCTTGGCTGTGTTCATGTTTTCTAATTCCTTCTTCAAAGTGGAATCCACATGCTGGTTAAGTTAAATTAAAAGTGATTTTTGTAAACCTAGTAAAACTAAATCAGGAATGTATGTTACACAAACCAGTCTTTAATCCAGCCAGTCACTCTCTACTCAGTCACATAATGGGATTGAAATGACCAGTTAAAATAAAAGCAAAGTGAACAAATACTTTCACAAACTGACCTTCAAATCAGGCACAGCCTCCCCAATGGGATAGCAGTCATGGCCTTTATGTTTCTTTGATATGTGACAGACAACACAGATGGGCTGTTTGTCATTCAAACAGAAGAGTTTGAGTTTCTCTCCATGTTGGCAGTTATCCTGAGATCCTTTCTCCTTTTCACTCCCTCTCTGGAACGATTCACAGAGACTCTTTAAGGCCAAACTTCAGCTCGGTTCATCAGTAGAACACTCTTTCCTGCATACAGGACATAGGAAAATCTCCATGTCCTTCCAGTATTTCCGTAGACGCTCCTCACAGAAGTTGTGGCTGCATTTGAGGACCACAGGATTGCTGAATATGTCACAACACACGGGACAAGATAGTTGTTCCTCCAGGAGAGACAAGCTGTATTCCATTATTATGTATCACTCAGTGTGCTATTCTGTCTTGGTTAAGGCTAGAATACATCAAGCAGGTTAACTGGGTTGTGGCTCAAGGGACAGGTTATACTGATTTTTAAAGGCACGAGACCCACAATGAAGTTTTCATATTCCAGGAAATGAAACCAAAACCAGAACTATCACATTTCCCTCTGCATCCTGGCAGAAACCCAGTTGTGTGTATTGTACCAACCCACAATAATGAGTGCTCTAACACAGACATGTATTAGTAACAGTCTTATCTTGTCATAGCAGCTTTTACCCAAATAACGTAATACATGTACAGCGAGGGAAAAAAGTATTTGATCCCCTGCTGATTTTGTACGTTTGCCCACTGACAAAGAAATGATCAGTCTATAATTTTTAATGGTAGGTTTGTTTGAACAGTGAGAGACAGAATAACAACAACAAAATCCAGAAAAACGCATGTCAAAAATGGTATAAATTGATTTGCATTTTAATGAGGGAAATAAGTATTTGACCCCTCTGCAAAACATGACTTAGTACTTGGTGGCAAAACCCCTGTTGGCAATCACAGAGGTCAGACGTTTCTTGTAGTTGGCCACCAGGTTTGCACACATCTCAGGAGGGATTTTGTCCCACTCCTCTTTGCAGATCTTCTCCAAGTCATTAAGGTTTCGAGGCTGACGTTTGGCAACTCGAACCTTCAGCTCCCTCCACAGATTTTCTATGGGATTAAGGTCTGGAGACTGGCTAGGCCACTCCAGGACCTTAATGTGCTTCTTCTTGAGCCACTCCTTTGTTGCCTTGGCCGTGTGTTTTGGGTCATTGTCATGCTGGAATACCCATCCACGACCCATTTTCAATGCCCTGGCTGAGGGAAGGAGGTTCTCACCCAAGATTTGACGGTACATGGCCCCATCCATCGTCCCTTTGATGCGGTGAAGTTGTCCTGTCCCCTTAGCAGAAAAACACCCCCAAAGCATAATGTTTCCACCTCCATGTTTGACGGTGGGGATGGTGTTCTTGGGGTCATAGGCAGCATTCCTCCTCCTCCAAACATGGCGAGTTGAGTTGATGCCAAAGAGCTCCATTTTGGTCTCATCTGACTTTCACCCAGTTCTCCTCTGAATCATTCAGATGTTCATTGGCAAACTTCAGACGGGCCTGTATATGTGCTTTCTTGAGCAGGGGGACCTTGCGGGCGCTGCAGGATTTCAGTCCTTCACGGTGTAGTGTGTTACCAATTGTTTTCTTGGTGACTATGTGTAGGTCTACAATCTTGTCCCTGACATCTCTGGAGAGCTCTTTGGTCTTGGCCATGGTGGAGAGTTTGGAATCTGATTGATTGATTGCTTCTGTGGACAGGTGTCTTTTATACAGGTAACAAACTGAGATTAGGAGCACTCCCTTTAAGAGTGTGCTCCTAATCTCAGCTCGTTACCTGTATAAAAGACACCTGGGAGCCAGAAATCTTTCTGATTGAGAGGGGGTCAAATACTTATTTCCCTCATTAAAATGCAAATCAATTTCTAACATTTTTGACATGCGTTTTTCTGGATTTTTTGGTTGTTATTCTGTCTCTCACTGTTCAAATAAACCTACCCTTCAATTTATAGACTGATACTTTCTTTGTCAGTGGGCAAACATACAAAATCAGCAGGGGATCAAATACTTTTTTCCCTCACTGTATATAGTAAATATGCAGCTGTCACCTTTCAAATATCTATTAGGAAATACACTGTACAGACTAGAGTGAAATTTTTTAATTGATCAAACTAGTGACATGCCTACTAGCACCTGTGTTGTGAGAACAGTACTTTACCACTAGATATCAGTAAATGTCCAGACATTGCAAAGAGCAATGGTTCTTACTGTGAAACACATTGTAAAACTGCATTGTAGACTGTAACTTACTGCTGGTGAAGACATGACAGTATTCCTTAATAGTGTATAAGTATACAGACATAGTCACCCAATGAGATATGCTGTTATTATATGTAACGTAATGTCCTACAGTAAATCCAAATATGTCCTTTAAGACACCAAGTTTTACTGTCATTTTATTAGCAAGCAATTCCAACAGCCTCAACTAAATATTATTGTCTGCAGTGTCTCTCTCTCTCTCTCTCTCTCTCTCTCTCTCTCTCTCTCTCTCTCTCTCTCTCTCTTTCTAAGATGGAGAATGGCAGGCAGGCAGTGCGACAGACACAGGCTTAGTGATTCATTATTTCTCATACTGTTCAATGTTGTCCCAGGCAGCCAGGCAACTAGGAGCCTCATTGGGGCTGAGGATGGCTGTCAATCCCTCTAGGTTCTAATGAGCTTGGGCAGTTTGACATGCAGTGTTCTCTCTTACTATCCTCCCTGGGACTTGTCTCAGTGACGGATACCTTCTGGAGAGTATCAGGACCCCTCCACCAGTCTCACACCACTCTCAGGGTGTTACGGAGCTGACAGTACAGAGTGTCAGTGTGCTGTGCACTGCTCCCAAGTGTCCTGGGGAGAGGAGAGGGTGCTAGTGCCCAAAATGCCCTCCTCCTCTTGGTTCGATGTTAGAATCGATCAACATGCCAATGTATGTTGTGGTGGCTTGCTGGATCAAAGTGCAGGTTGATAGTGTTGAAATGGACTCCACCCACAATTACCGGCAGTTTCTATATGTCATTCCCATTATGGAGAGTTGCCAGGCAACAGAACCAAAACTTACAGTTAGGTTTCACTCTGCCTGCTCCAGACAGAAACTAAGGCTCAGGCTCAGGGGTGTATGCACAATACTACCAACCAGTGGATGCTGCTGAGGGGAGGACGACTCTTAATAATGGCTGAAATGGTGCAAATGTAATGTCATCAAACCATGTGTTTGATGTATTTGATACCATTCCACCAATACCGCTCCAGCCATTACCATGAGCCCGTCCTCCCCAATTAGGGTGCCACCAACCTCCTGTGCTACCAACCCACAATATGACAATCTAACAGTCAGATAATAAGTATTGTCTTGTCAAAGCAACTGGTATCTGTATATACGGTAAACATGCAGCTGTCACTTTTGCAATATCTATTAGGTAATATATTGTACAGACTAGAGTGGCATAAAACAACTACAACAACAACAATAATAATAATAACAAATCTAATTAAACTAGTGATGTACCTACTAGTACCTGTGTTGTGGGAACAGTACTTTACCACTAGATGTCAGTAAATGTCCAGACATTGTAAAGAGCAATGGCTATTACTGTGAAACACATTGTAAAACTGCATTGTAGATGGTTTCTTACTGCTGGCGAAGACATGGTATTATTGCTTAAAAGCATACAGATATGGTCACCCCATGATATATGCTGTTTTTATATGTAACATTCTTTCAAATCTAGTCAAAAATAGTCCTACAGTAAATCCAATATGCTTTAGATATGTCCTTTAAGACACCAGGGTTTACTGTAATTTTATTAGCAAGCAATTCCAACAGCTTTAACTAAATGTTATTGTCTGCAGTCTCTCTCTCTCTCTCTCTCTCTCTCTCTCTCTCTCTCTCTCTCTCTCTCTCTCTCTCTCTCTCTCTCTCTCTCTCTCTCTCTCTCTCTCTCTCTCTCTCTCTCTCTGGCAGGCAGGCAGTGCAACGGACGCAGGCTTCGTGATTATTTCTCTCATAGTGTCTCCACAGTACAGAGTGAGTGTGCGTTGCACTACCCCAAGGGTCCTGGGGAGAGGAAAGGTTGCTAGTTCCCTGTGCCTGTCTTGGTTTGATGTCTCAATGCCACTCTGCTGTGGAGCTCCTTCCTATAACATGGCCTCTGGAGAGACAGAAGGTATTGATGCCGATGGCTCCGAGAGTATGTTAAATGTTATTATCAATAGAGTATAACAGTGTCACATTTATTGCAGCCTCGTATAAACTGATTTGCAAACAGATGACAAAAAGTCAATAAGCTATTAATCTGCTCTGCTACGCAGTAATGGTCGACGGTAACTAGTGAAAAGAGGGACCATTAGTTATTAGGGTGCTTATGGACTGAAGAGAGCAAGGTGTAGAGGGAAAGAGGGAGGGAGGGAGAGGGAGTGAGAGGGAGAGGGAGGGAAGGAGAGAGAGAGAGAGGGAGAGAGAGGGAGAGATAGAGCGAGAGAGAGAGAGAGAGAGAGAGAGAGAGAGAGAGAGAGAGAGAGCTCCTCAAATGATCACAGAAGTTTGAATAACTACCAATGGAACAGGCCTGTAGAGTAGTCCTTGGGTAAATAGTGGAAGACATTAGCAGATAAATATCCTCAAAATGAAACACAACTGTAATTGTTACAGTTCAGAGATGGAAGAAGGCCATGGTGCTTGGACTGTATGTCATGCTTTATCAATATTTAATATTCAGAGAAAAATAGTTGTGTGACGTGTCGACCAATCATTTCCATGCACTTCACATTCTGAGTAGTAGAGGACCACCAGCGTCAAAGGAAATAAACCTCAAGCACATCCATTTAATCAGAGGAGAATTTCATTTCTGCTTTTCACACATGAATTGAGGCCTCCATATAAATTGGATTAAATACACAATATCACCAGACTGGCCAGGCTGGCTGCTTACCAAGTACCAGTTACCTTTTCAGTCATATTGGATTTTTCTCCCTTCTCTGTATTGGTGGATGAACTCGACAACAATCTCAGACAGACATGAAAAAAATATTCTAGGTGCAAACAGTTTTGAAAGTTTCCCCAGAAGCCATTTTATTTATGGATTCTTACTCAGAGGCCAAATGTGTGTTGATCACTGGAATAAACACACACACACACACACACACACACACACACACACACACACACACACACACACACACACACACACACACACACACACACACACACACACACACACACACACACACACACACACACACACACACACACACACACACGTCTTGCCCACAGCTTGCATGGGGATGAATGAGCGGTGAGTCAATTTTATTTGGAGAGGCTAGTGAGAAGCCTGGGACTCAGACTCCATCCTCCTTGGGGCTCTGGAAGGTCGCCAGGCATCACATACCAGATCTCCAGGATTCACTGGGAGCCCAGCTTTTATTGGGTGTTCAGCCTCGCATACCTCAACCTCCACCACTGCAAATAGAGTTTAAAGGAGCAACATCAATTCAATAACCCACACCTGACGGGGACAGTTCGATACAGCACACCCACTCTCCTCTCCCCAATCTAATTCTTTTTTTTCTCAATTTCCAAGCTTTCCTTTAAACTCTAGCTGAGGGAGAGAGTGATTACAAGGTTGTTTCTGGGAGATGAATGTGTGCTCTGCAATGACTCAAATCGTTATTAGTTTTTTTTTCTGGCTTCGTGATGCTACGAGCGAGGAAAGCGTTCCTGGTGTCAGGAAGGTTTTCACAATCGCTTTCCTGAAATTGTGTTTCATGTTATGGATAGTTTTTTCCCCCAACATCCTGAAACGGTGACTGGGGACATTTATGGAAACACCCACTCTGGAGAGTGAAGAAACGTTACAATGTGATTCAGATCACAGACGCAGGCACTACATCACATCACGTAGACATCTCCAGACTACAGTGTTTAGGGTAGCGACCATTTTATAAGGGCTGATCTAAAAGGTTGGTGCCAAACCAATGCCACACATTGACCATCTCCAAGTACAGTGCTATGAAAAAGTATTTGCCCCCTTTCTAATTTTCTCCACTTTTGCATATTTGTGATACTGAATGTTATCAGATCTTCAACCAAAACCTAATATTAGATAAAGGGAACATAAGTGAACAAATAACACAACAATTACATATTTATTTCATTTATTTCATAAACAAAGTTACGCAACACCCAATTCCCCTGTGTGAAAAAGTAATTGCCCCCTTACACTCAATAACTGGTTGTGCCACCTTCAGCTGCAATGACTCCAACCAAATGCTTCCTGTAATTGTTGATCAGTCTCTCACGTCGCTGTGGAGGAATTTTGGCCCACTCTTCCATGCAGAACTGCTTTAACTCAATTTAATTTGGTTGGAGTCATTGCAGCTAAAGGTGGCACAACCAGTTATTCAGTGTAAGGAGGCAATTACTTTTTCACACAGTGGAATTGGGTGTTGCATAACTTTGTTTATGAAATAAATGAAATAAATATGTAATTGTTGTGTTATTTGTTCACTTATGTTCCCTTTATCTAATATTAGGTTTTTGTTGAAGATCTGATAACATTCAGTATCACAAATATGCAAAAGTAGAGAAAATTAGAAAGGGGGCAAATACTTTTTCATAGCACTGTAGGTCGCATGGCCTACAGTGCAGAAACGGTCATTGTCACTGGTGAGGGGCCTAATCCATTGTGGCATGCTGGGATAGGCTCTAGGCTCTAGGCTCTGGGCTGCGCTGGGAAGAGAAGAGGACCAGCTTCACACCACAGGCAGATAAGGAGGTAGTAGCTAGAGGAAACTAAGAGTCTTTTTAGAGCTAAGATGGATGGTTGTGATGCTCAATCATGGCACAACAGGGCCTCTGTCCCCATGATAGGGGATATTAAGCGCTGCCCTGGGAGAAAGGATCCTGCCCTCATTACCTGTGTGCTAGCGGGGCATATAAAAGATGGGAATGGTTATAACGTGCTATATAATCCTCCGTTGACCTCTACGAGCCCCCTGCATCGGTCTCAGAGCGGAGATGGAGTTCAGGGACACATCCGCTGCCGCTGGCTGGAAATAGTGTGACTTGTGTGGGGTTGATTCATGACATGATGGGATCCTTGAAGACAGTGGATAGTAGATGGTGCTGTACAGTAACACATTTATCTCCCCCTGAGACATCACTGTTATATGTGTTATATGTGTATATGTATGTGATTACATTGGGAGTAAGAGATGACGTGAGGCCTCTGCATATGTCTACTTCTATCCTGATCATGGGGTGGGATTTAATTAATAAAACCTATTTTCTTGCAGGAAGCTATTGTTACCGTCTCCAATTCGACAGTTTCCATGGGACCAAGAATGCAAATAATCCTTTAATCTTAGCAGCCGGTCACAGCCTCACAGCCGCCCTCATCACATCACAACTCACAAAACTCACATTGGTCCCAGCAACCCTTTGTCCCATGTGAAATGCCTCAGGCTCATAGCCATTGTAGGGTTCTAATGCTTTTTATTAGTCATTTCTTTGAGGTTTTAAATTTGATCAGTTGGTGCACTGGCTTCCTACTGAGGGGGGATGGCAGAGAAAGTACCATTCAGTAAATTAGCCTCCCAAAGTGCATCAGCCCAGTCTTTAAGCACTGACCCGTCATACTAGAGTGTTAGCGTAGGAAATCCCTGGATACTTTGAACTGCTGAGGGGAGATGGCAGAGAAAGTACCATTCAGTAAACAATGAGGAAGGAGAAGGTTTGAGTGAGTCATCAGGGAGTTTTAACCAATAGATAACAAGGAGTATGCAGGTGACATAACAGGTTCACCATTGTGGTGCCCTGCTATAACCGACAGTTACTAATAGCTCAAGTCCATTCAGAGTTTCAGTCATCAGTGTACAGTAGCCTACATCCTCTTTGTCATGCAAGGAGCCAAAGTGGAGCCAATGAATGAAACGGGATGTCACTCCCGGCAACCAGCCCATCCCCTTACTCCTCCTCTGTGGATGGACGCTGGACAGACGTAGTCCCGTTGCCAGGCTACGGCAGAGGAATGCTCCGTTTCGTTGTGTCCTCCAGTTAACAACCATGCGGATGATGCCACTAGTTTTGTACCTTATTCATCTGACATTTCTACCGAGGGGGACCGAGGATGTGTCCCTGAATGACTTGCAGAACTACTGCCAGTAAATGTCAACTCTAAGGCCTAATGATTTTTAGTCGTTGACATGTTTAATGTGTCCATAAAAGTAGAGAGGAACCAGTCCATTAAAGAGTAGATGGTAGAGAGTGGAGAGAAACTGATAAGGTATATTCTTTATCGCCCTGTGCCTTTCAGAGGGACATAATGTGAGTTTTCAAGGAAGTTAGAAATAGAATTGGGGTGATAGTCTTAAATCCTGGTTTGTAGTAATTCATTCTCTTGCTCGTAACAGACCATCGACCATCCAGCATGTGACGGCTCCAGTCCGTGACTGTCACAGATGGACGATGCCGAAGTACCTACACATCAGGCGTGTATTAGTGTGTCTGCACCGTTCATAAAACAACAAGTCCCCTTTCATCATTCTAATAGGGTCGTTATTAAAGATAGTCTCTGCAACGTGATCAACGACGGCCATAAACTGACTGCCATCTGTATCGACTGGGGCTGGGACTGGGGCTGGGACTGGGGCTGGGACTGGGGCTGGGACTGGGGCTGGGACTGGAGGAGTGGACTGGCCCTGAGTGGAGAAGAGAGAGGAGAGGCGGGTTGTTGTTTAAAATAGTAGCAGTGCAATCAACCATTGATCTGGGGGACGGGGACGGGGACGGGGACGGGGGGCTGCAGCAGCTCAATATAATGCTGGGGTTTAAATGTTGATAAACAATGATCTATGAGCCGATGCGGAGAGACGGGGGAAACAAAGCGAGATAATTGTGTTGTTGGCGTTCGCTCCCTCGTCCATGGTGCCCAGTGAAGGTCATGCTTTATTGAGTGTTTGGCAGCGCTTTTATCCATAACCATACTTGAAACACGAAACTATGGATAATAGCACTATTGATTTTAGCGATTGCCGGAATTGTATATTTTACTAGCCTTCAACGCGACACATAAAGATGCAACTCAAGTTCTAAAATGAATTTCTCCACTCAAGGTGACATAGAAACCTGTCCATTAGACAAGTGGAACGGAGGCTGTTATTTTTCTAATGCAATACCATAGAGGGAGAGTAAAAGATACATATGAAATGGTTTACATAAACGGTAATAGGCCCTATAGGTGTCAGGTAAGTGGCATTCCATTTGTAGTTATGGACATCAGAGGTTGATGTTTCATTGCTGTGAGGCAGCTCTGGACGATGCAGTTCACTGCTGCTCAGACAGTGGAGCAGAGAGGGAGGTGACATGATCATCATGACAACAGTTATGCAATCTCTTTGGGCTATCAGTGCCTGTAGAGAGAGGACTGCTGCAACCGCACTCACTGCCACTCCCGTCTCTCTGTCTCTCCCTAGCCCTGATCCCAGATCTGTCTGTGCTGTATACTGTAGCCAACTCCTGTGGTTGTTGATATGCCAGGCGCTGCAGGCATAGCAGGCATAACGACCACCATACTAGGCTACACGGCACAAACAGATGTGGAACCAGGCAAGTCTCTGACACACTATCAGCCCTACAGACCTCCCTCTCAGAGTTGCATCACTCTCCAGTACAGGGTGATTGATGTATGGCGTCCGCTGGGTGGATGGTGGGATGGTTGTTTGGAGTCAGACACAGACTCTTAGGGTCAACGTGTCTGGAACGCTGCCCTGTCTGACCCCCAGCATGCAAAAATCAACACCTACAGATTGAAAACCAGATGAGGAAAGGCGTAGTGAAATCAAAATGGCCGCCCTCTTTGACCACGGGTGACCCCATTTAAATTTGATGGGAACACGTCAAGTTCCAGTATCCTGCACTGATATTAACACTAGTAATAACACTATATATATTATTAACAGTAGTTACAGTATATTCCATCCCTGAGAGAAGTTTCAAATGAAATTAAATAAAGCAACTCTGTGGTACTTCATTTTCATCAAACTGGGGATTAAAGTTAAATCTGCCTTTATTTTGTTCTATTGTACAATAATGTGTAATCTTTACTGGTTATGTCTCTTCATCAGTTGAAATGTCATGCTCCATGTTGCCATGGAAATTAATGCACACCCAGCGCACTGCAAAGCATTCAAATTTGAGTTGCGAATAGATTTTCATTAATAATGCATGTTGGTCGAAATGAGCTCTGAATATTGTGATCAAAGTTAAAATCCGTGTTTAAGGAGAGTTCACTTTTTATTGTCCGTAATTACAGTGGATTATGTGGGATTATTTGGGAAGCAGTGCCATTAGATTAGAGATTATGTCACTCTCTCTGATGTCCCAGGTTGTTTCATAACCTTCACCAGATGCTATAGCCTATATCCACCTCCATACATGTACCTATAGATAACACAACTACAGACATAGGATCTTAATTTGATCACTCTTTTGTTTTCCTGTGTCGCCAGATATGCAGATGAGCTTCTGTGATTTCCATTAATTCACTGAAAGCTCACACTAACACACGGTTATATTAACAGTATTGCACTTTTCCTGTAGCCTACCTTTTAGTCCAGCTAATAGCCTAACCACTGAGCAAGCAACATATTATGGACTAAATGTTTCAATCCTGTTGCTGCAGGATTCTTTTGCTGTGACAATATAGGTCAAATTATGATCCGACATCTGTATGTCACCACAATCCACCAGTAATGTTCATGTCCATTGTAATGGCATGCCGTTGTAGTATGCATTAATATGAATCTGCTCTAGTCTGGTCTTGAATCTAACCCAAACTGCTGGTCGAGGAAGACTGATTACAGATTACCGAGGCACGTGCTGTGTGTCAATGCTATGGATTTGTATTTACTTTTGTACTGGCTGGATTGACAGTGAGCACCTGTGAACGGCGAGGCAGCAGCCCACTAAACTGATCTGTTCACACACACAGTTGATTCAGAGAGGAGGCTGGGAGAGAAGAAATGAGGGCCTGCTGCCCCGTGCCAATCAAAAACAATTCAGTGTCTGCCGAAGAAGCAGCGTGCCCTAGTAGTGAACGAAAGCCATAAATAACGCCAGTGTTTGACACCGTCCACATCTGGTTATTGACGTTGACTAGGTTTAGTTTCTTATCACATTTTTAGCAGTATTTTCTCAATTGTTTTTTACATTTGTACCACAAAGGAGTTTAGAAGGAATGGAGATTCAACCACTTTCTCCTCAGACCTCCGGCGAGGTCTATGCTGCTGGTGGTAATTTATTTTCTAATCGATTTCCACTGCAGACCCATCTCTCCTATCACTGATGTCCAGTAATCAGCTGGAGTGAGACAGAAGCATTTTATTATGGGGTATTGCTGTCTATATAAACTGCATGGAAAGATAGTCTCTTTATAAAGCACAGCGAGGCAACTAGAAGGAGTGGTATGTATCACACCATTTACGGGTCACTGTTCTGCATCTTCTGCCATGCAATAGCTATCAACATGAGTGTTTCGGAGAGAGACAGTTCCTCAATGTCCTCAGGTGATACTTAATAGAGGGGTTCATTTCCTGGTCACAACCCCATCTCTGTCTCGCTCTCCAGTGCTTTACACAGGCAAGATAAAAGGATAGAGCTGAGAGCAAACTGACCAAACCCAGTGGCAACAGACAAAAATGACAAAGAAAGAGCAAACTGACCAAACCAAACACAGAGCTTGTGGAACGCTTCCCTGAGGCCCTAAGGTTCCATGATCTGTAGCAGCCCAAGTCAGGCTTGATCCACCTTAACCCTCAGTTCAGTGTTCACTCCGACTGGCACTAATCTCAGTGTTCAGTCTGCTGCCAAGATCACTGACAGTTCCCTGAGAGAAACACGGAGGTTTTCATCCCCCACTATAAAGGTGATTTAAGGCTACTGTCTGTCTGTCTGTGTGCGTGTCCGTGTGCGTGCGTGCAGCAGACAACTGGGAGCACTTTCAACCCTACTCTTTATCAATGGCTTCCTCTGTTGCTATGAAGGGACTGGTGTAGTCACATGGGCCAATGAAGGACATTCCGAGATGACATAGGGATGTTTAGGGTACATACATTAGTTACAAGGCATACTGTAGGAGGTATAACCAGTCTCTTCTTCTTAGAATGACAAAGATAAGCATTTCTTATGGATTTCTACCACATGGCTCCAGTTCAGACTTCCACAGTAATTGGATATATGTATTTCAACCTAGTTTGAGACTGAGAACACAACACTGCATATTAGGCAGATGCATGTGAAAAGGAACATTATTATTTTTGTGTCATGTTTACGAAGTACTTTGAAAGGAGAGAAAGAGGGAGATTGTGATAGTAGAGAATAATGCACAAAGATGTCTGAAGTTTGTTCTAAACAGAGAATTCATAATCAAAGCACACAAACAAAACATGAGTTGTTTTCAATATTTCTTCCGATTTTTTTGAGATTTTCTTTTGCCATTTTGATAACCATGTGTTGAGTTCCATTGATTTGAAATGTACAAAGCAGTTTCGAGCTTGATCAAGAAAAGTCTGGAAGAAGGAACACATATAAATCACATATCTAACTGAGGTTTTCGTCACCTCAGGGTATAGATTTCAATTATTAGCACTGACAGAATACTGCAAGACCCCCCCTCTCTCCTCTCTCTTTCTCTCTCTCTCTCTCTCCTCTATCTCTCTCTCTCTCCTCTCTCACTCTCTGCCCCTCTCTATTCATCTATCTCTCACACTCTCTGCCCTCTCTCTATTTATCTCTCATACTCTCTCTCTCTGCCTCTTTCTCTGCCTCTCTCCCCCCCCCTCTCTCTCTCTCTCTCTCTCTCTCTCTCTCTCTCTTTCTCTTTCACACTCTCTCTCTCTTTCTCTCTCTCCTTCTCTCTCACTTTCTGCCCCTCTCTCTATTCATCTGTCTCTCACACACTCTTTCTCTGCCTCTCTCTCTGCCTCTCTCCCCCTCCCCCTCCCCCTCCCCTCCCCCTCCCCCCTCCCCCTCCCCCCTCTCACACACAGTCCTGCGGTGCAGCTCTAGTCATTATTCTACTGTAGGTACATCATCCTCCCGATCCCAGAGGACTGAAGTAGAACTTGTATCTGAATGCCAAAAAACAAATAAGCACTGGAGGAATCACAAATTAGCTTTGTTTGACTGCAAAATCCATTTTTGTTTATAAAATTGACCCTCAAATATAACATTTAGAATTATAGTTCTGCCGCATATGATTGAAAACCCATTAATAAGAACAAACACGTGGCATGCTTGCACGTTGAAGTAAACCATTAAAAATTCATGAGTTTTTGAGGTGAAGTGTCTGTAGGTGTATAAGCGCATGGTGACTGGGTGAGAGTGTCAAGCTGAGAGACAGATCGCACCCGTCCAGGCTGGCTGTTGCTGCTGCTGCTTCGCCAGCGCTGTCACGCTTCAACAGCCAGACAGGGTGTTTGGCTCCTGCAGATTAATTGTCAAGGCTAAATTAACTTTCCTTCCATCCAATTGCAACCTGAAACAGCCAGGGCTTTCGAGGCTCTGGGTTCTCGAGACAGGGGAGAAGTGCAGGACATCAGGAGCTGTCAGATCCTCCCCAGTCCACAGAAGCATCAGGAATCAGTTCACTGGGAGCACCAGACCAGGATTCATGGTGTCTGCTGTCTGAGTGGCTACAAGAAAGAAGGCTTCAGTTGGATCAGTATCAGAGGTACATTCAGTTAGAAATATTTAGTTCAAACTGTAATGCATTGTGTAGTAAAATCCCTTGACACAGGGAGAAATTCACTTTGAACTGTGCATCCTATTCATATGATACAATGAGGCAGCAGCAGTAGTAGTTGTGATAGTAGTTGTAGTATATTCAAGAAAGAGTATACACCTACCTGAAAGACTTTTGCATAATATAGAACAATTTAAATGTTCCTCAGAAAATGCATTGTGAATGCTTTCATTATAGGGAAATAGCTGATAAGGATGATCTTGGGTGGGTTAGAAAAAAACCTCTTTACTTTTATAAGCAGTGGCACAGACCACATAAATATTAATATTCAACCAAGAGCTCATGATTTGTTTATGCAACTGAGCGTCTTGTGAAATTAAATCAGCATAATAGAATTTCTTTCATTACTTCATTTTGAATTAATGAGGGCCATAAAAAAATGGGGGAGTTTAAACTGCGTTGGAGAGGACTTGATCCCGATAAGAAAAGACTGCATTGTACACCTATTTCTTTTGCAGCCAGTGATACATCCACAACATGGAACTGAGTGGCCTTGTCTTTGACATGTTTGCCAACTTGTGTGAGGATTTTCAGGACTGGAGTGTGTCCTGTGACATATCCAGCCTGGTTGCTAGCCATCAGACCCTCAAATCACATACAGTGTGCTCCAAAATAGTGATGAGTGAGAAAGTTACAGATGCACAAATATCATACCCCAAGACATGCTAACCTCTCACCATTACAATAACAGGGGAGGTTAGCATGGTTTTTTCGGGGGGGGGGTATGATATTTATGCCTCTACCTTTCTCACTCATCATTCACGATTAATTCATGATTATCCGTAATCATGGTAGCATCCATATTAATGTAGAAGTGTTTACAAACATATATAAATGACTCCAAAATTACACATACATTATTTACCATTCATTTCTATTGGGCACAAAATAATCTGAAACACAACCAGCAAATGTGTAGAGTCACAAGCTTGATGTAGTTATTGATTGCTATGAATATGGGACCAAATGCTTAACTTCTTACATATAAGTGAATTTGTCCCAATACTTTTGGTCCCCTAAAATAGGGGAACTATGGACAAAAATAGCTGTACTTTCTAAACTGTTTACCTGATGAAAATACCCTCACATTAAAGCTGACAGTTTGCACTTTAACATCATAGTCATTGTATCATTTCAAATCCAAAGTGCTGGAGTACAGAGCCAAAACAAAAAAATGTGTGTCACTGTCCCAATACTTTTGGAGCTCACTGTAGCTTGCGATTAACGTAGTCAGCCAGATACTCATTTGGCCATCGTCTCAGCCTGGAGAGTCTTGGAGGTAATTATGAAGTGAAGAGCAGATGTCATCTGATTCTGAGTGTCTTAATAGATAATAAATGAATGACCAAAGAGCACCGAAGGACACTGACATTTAATCACCAGGCTGATAGATTTTAGACGCTCCACGGTGACATGCAGTGAAGAACAGAGTTACTCCCTGAGAAGTCCTCAATGATTGGCTCAACGGATTGCCATCACTTTCACCTGTATTGATGGGTTCCATTCCCTAGGCCCCTCCCCCTCTTGCTTTGTTCGATCTCAGTCTCTTGCAGTGCCTCAGAGGTGCTCCAAATGTGTTTGTATGAAGTGTGTCTGTTTGTGTGTGTGTGTGTGGGGGGGCTTTCAATCACACAAACGGTCTAGACATGGGTCTAGACATTGTCTCCATTTGTTCTCTTGCGGGGCGGCAGGTAGCTTAGGTAACCGAAAGGTTGCTGGTTCTAATCCCCGAGCCAACTAGGTGAAAAATCTGTCGATGTGCCCTTGAGCAAGGCACTTAACCCTAATTGCTCCTGTAAGTCGCTCTGGATAAGAGCGTCTGCTAAATAATGTAAATGTAAATGTAAATGTTGCTGTCTCTGTTGGACCCAAAGTTGATAAGATGAATTCGATAAGGACCACTGTGTCGTATGGCCTCTTGCATGTGTTCTAGTCCTATCTAAACCCAGTGTGTTGCTGTTCTTCTGTGCTGTGTGACACTGGAGAGGACTAGCTTGCCAGACAGTGGTAGCCCAGCCTGTCTCTGTGCTAGTCTGATTGAGATGCATGGAGTTACCTGTCCTCAATGGCCAGAGTGTTAGCTGTCAGCCTGGCTATGTCTGCGTGGCTGATTTATGTCATTTCCTCTCCTCCACTCGGAATGGACTCGCGCTTCCATCAAGGTAGAGGAGTTTAGACTCCTTTCCACCCAATAATAAGTTCAATCTCAATTTCCACTCAGATACATAAAAGAAATTGAACATTTGCAAGAATGAAAAAAACTGTCACTCTCCCTTTCCGCCGAATGCTCCCTTTTAGCGACGTTTCCCCAACAATATCTGCTCAGCAATTTTCTCCCAGCCACCATATTTGTGTCTGGGAGATGACAGAGTGAACGGCAGCCGGGTCTCTGGGCCTTGGGTAGGTAGGTGTCCATATGTCATAGAGGCAGTGGCACGACGGCGTTAACGGGGGATTTCATTTGGTTTCATCAGACAGACGCTCCACACACACACACACACACACACACACACACACACACACACACACACACACACACACACACACACACACACACACACACACACACACACACACACACACACACACCCTAGGCCATATGAGGGATGGGGTGGGATGAGGCTAACCTAATGGTAGAAACAGGGATGGGGGGGGGAGTTAACCTAATGGTAGAAACAGGGACTGGGTGGGAGGGGTTTAACCTAATGGTAGAAACAGGGATGGGGGGGTTAACCTAATGGTAGAAACAGGGATGGGGTGGGATGGGGTTAACCTAATGGTAGAAACAGGGATGGGGGGGGGAGTTAACCTAATGGTAGAAACAGGGACTGGGTGGGAGGGGTTTAACCTAATGGTAGAAACAGGGATGGGGGGGGGGGGTTAACCTAATGGTAGAAACAGGGATGGGGTGGGATGGGGTTAACCTAATGGTAGAAACAGGGATGGGGTGGGATGGGGCTAACCTAATGGTAGAAACAGGGACTGGGTGGGATGGGTTAAACCTAATGGTAGAAACAGCCTGTATACTCTGCCAGGTTCATAGGGCCAACAACCAGTTTAAACTGCTGAAAAATAATGAGGTAGGAACTGGACCTGCCGGAGAAAGCAATTTTCAACGTCCTCTGCTTGTGAATAGTTTTTTTGAGAGCGGTGCCCTGAGATAATGGTAAATCCACAGCCGCTCTGGATTAAAGGAATAAAATAAAGCGGCTGGTGTTGACCGAGCCCTTTTTCATTGCATCTCGAATTCATCGTGTCTCATTTCTCATTCAATAAGTTGATGAAAATGGCATCATTGGAAGAGCTCAAGAGGGACATACTGGGGCATATTACACACTTAGGGGAGGGGAGCAAATGGAGTGAGTTCATTATTGATGAGAGGAATATGAGAAGGAAGGAAGGAAGGGGATGGTGGAGTGGCATATCACCACCTGGGACCATATCTCATACTGACGAATGACCATTGATGACGTTTTCCTGATGAACGGCTCAAAGAAAGAGTTACTTTAACTAATGTGTGATACTGGCTGCATGTGAGCTGGCGGTTCAAATTGGCATTTTAAGCATATAATGCTGTGCACACCTGCTTCTTCCTCTACCAACAACACAGGGTTGGTCCTCCTCTTAAGATTGGACAAGACTCAGTCCTTTCACTTTGTCTAATGCAGTAGAGAAAGGCATTTCCAGAAATATTTCATAAAGAGATTTGATCTTTTCAAACAGATATTTGATCTAAATGTGAACCTGGATTGATAAAACAGACGTTCAACAAACATTCTGAGAAATACTTTGAAACCAGCATCAAAGGCATGTCCAATAATACGTCTAGGCTGAAGCTCCTGTTATGAAACACAAGGCTCTTTTATCAATGTTTGTGTGTGTTTCTGCCCGCATGCCTGTCTGTATAGGCAGTGTTAGTCTGACATCAGTATTGTCCATGGGCTGTGGACATCCAGCGTTAATGGCACAGGTTATTGATTCAGTGTGCTGTAATCTGTCGAAACCGGTCGTAGCCAGCTGCAGCAGGGGGCGACGCTTCCTATAAGGTCATCTGCAGCAATCTGCTCCGCAACGGACGTGATTATCCTCCTACCACTTGTTAAAGTGCCACCATTAAGAGGTTCCCACAGCAAATTAGAACTGATATGAAAGGAGAAGAGGGAGAAAATATATTACGGAATGTATTGAAAATGTATATTTATTATTTTACCTTAATTTAACTAGGCAAGTCTGTTAAGAACAAATTCTTATTTACAATGACGGCCTACAACGGCCAACGCTGGGCAAAATGTGCGCGGCCCATGGGACTCCCAATCACGGCCGGTTGTGATACAGCCTGGAATCAAACCAGGGAGTCTGTAGTGACGCCTCAAGCACTGAGATGCAGTGCCTTAGACCACTGCGCCACTCGTTCTAAGGCACTACCAGTCAAAAGTTTGGACACACCTACTCATTTTCTTTATTTTGACTATTTTCTACATTGTAGAATAATAGTGAAGACATCAAAACTATGAAATAACACATATGGAATCAGGTAGTAACCAAAAAAGTGTTAAACAAATCAAAATATATTTGAGATTCTTCAAACAGCCACCCTTTGCCTTGATGACATCTTTGCACACAAAATTGGCCAAATCATATTGTAACAAAATTGTGACTGTTTTAACAATAAAACTGTCATAGTAGGCTCTTTGGTATCACATGCACTTACGGTATATCAATCTCATTAAGATTCATGCTTAACCTTTAAAGGGAAATGTAAAAATTATTAATCATCTCCAGCACCACCCCAACAGCTGTCATGATTTAACTGGATTTGAACCCAAATGCAGACAACTACACCGAGCCAGAGAAGGTTTAACCGGTTTATTTACAAAGTTCAATTTGTCCAGGTTTCCAATAATAGGGGAAGAGCAAGTCCAGGTTTACAGGGAGGGTAACAGATCCAGGTTCAGAGCAGGAGTGGTACCGTAACGTCCTAGTGTCCGTGGTGAGTCCAAAAGGGAGGTCCGGTAGTGGAAAGCAGGATGGTGGTGGCAGGAGTGAAGCGGAGGCAGGAGTCAGGTTCCAATAATCTGTGGCACAGGAGAAAAGTAACTAGAACAGGCCAAAAACACAAAGGGGCGAAAACAAGCAGGTTGCGTCAACAGCGAAACTAACATGGTCGTCTTGACTATGATCTGACGATGAGTGGCAAGTTTGACCGGGTCTTTAAGGCTGAGGTGATTATGGTGAATGAGCTGCAGCTGGAACCCTGACTCCCGCACACCAGACTTCACTCCTGCAATCAAGGACAGACAGAGGGGAGGGGGAGAGCAGAGAGAGAGCTACCTAGCAGCAGTAGGCCTAACAACAGCAACATATGTAAAGATGGCGCGTTTCTATGTTTTGTAGTAAAGATAGAGGAATATGTGTTTCGAATTACATCAACCAATTAGTAGACAATTGGAAACACTTATCTGGAAATGATTACAGCTTTGAGTCTTTTTGGGTAAGTCTCTAAGAGCTTTCCACACCTGGATTGTGAAACATTTGCCCATTATTATTTTCAAAATTGTTCAAACTCTGTCAAATAGGTTGTTGATCATTGCTAGACAATGATTTTCAGGTCTTGCCATAGATTTTCAAGTAGATTTAAGTCAAAACTGTAACTCGGCCACTCAGGAACATTCACTGTCTTCTTGGTCTTCTTGGTAAGCAACTCCAGTGTAGATTTGGACTTGTGTTTTAGGTTATTTTTCTGCTGAAAGGTGAATTCATCTCCCAGTGTCTGGTGGAAAGCAGACTGAACCAAGTTTTCCTTTAGGATTTTGCCTGTACTTAGCTCTATTCCGGTTAATTTTTTATCCCAAAAAACTCCCCAGTCCTTAATGATTACAAGCATACCCATAACATAATGCAGCCACCACTTTGAAAATATGGATAGTGGTACTCAGTAATGTGCTGCATTGGATTTGCCCCAAACATAGCAGTTTGTGTTCAGAACAAAACGTTAATTGCTTTGCCAATTTCTTTTGCAGTATTATGTTAGTGCCATGTTGCAAACAGGATGCATGTTTTGGAATATGTTTATTCTGTACAGGCTTCCTTCTTTTCATGCAGTTCATGCAACTTATTATGTGACTGCAAATTTGTACTCCTGAACTTATTTAGGCTTGCCATAAAAAAGGGGTTGCATACTTGTTGACACAAGACATTTCAGCTTTTCATAAAAATAAATAAAAAATAGATTATGAAAAACATAATTCCACTTTGACAGTATGGGGTATATTTAAAACATTTTAAATTCAGGCTGTAACACAACACAATGTGGAAAAAGTTAATATAGGCCACATGGAGAATTCAATAAATCTGATTTTCAATAAAGACTTGCTAAAGTGACAAAATTCGGCATCTTGACATGTCTCTCCATGGACCCTCTGTGACCTCTAGGAAGATTTTAACCAATGAACCCCGACAAAGTATTCCAAGTTTTCACCATCATTGTAAAACCCTATTTACATCTGTACCTCATTTTAAGGTCAACCCTGTGACGTGAACTGAACTCTGAGAAACTATTCCTTTTTAAACATTTATTTCAAAAGAAACATTGAACATTAATAGTAAAAGCCTGTGAGCTGGTTCTACTCTTTTTGGCCTTTTTGTGGTGAAAAACTGAGCGGGTTGAGCACAACACGTCAACCCTGTTACCCATAGATAGACAGACTAGAGTTTTTTTATTTTTTATTTTTTATTTTTTTGCATTCAATTGCCACTCCATGCTGCAGTCAACAAGCTTCCTTTCCTCCTGTCACAAGGGGATTCAGGGCTGATTTAACTAGTAATTTCCAGTTTGAGTGCGGATCAAGTTGATTTTTCCCAGATGTGGTAAATTCCCACTCCCCACTTGGATACGAACACACCATAACACAGCTAACCATCCACTGTAGAGCCATAAAATACCACTCATTGGAAGCACAAGACCTAGACCTACACTTTGACATATTGTGGAGCGTTGTACGAAGTATAGTTGTTATATAAACCGATATCTCAAATAGAAAAATGATAAAAACAGCTTAGTACCTTTTGAGATGAGAAAATATGCTTTATGAAGATGAACATGCTCTTTATGACAGAATGTTAAAATTAGGTGAAATCAAAAGTAATTATTTTACTCACCATCACAATTTCAATGACTAATTACGTATTGATCAATGGAGATAATTTTGGCCTTGGTGGCCCAAAGAATGTATCTCCATCGATCAATATGTAATTAGTCATTTAAGAAGCCGACTTAGGAACATACATTTACATTTACATTTTAGTCATTTAGCAGACGCTCTTATCCAGAGCGACTTACAGTTAGTGGAACCACTTTGACTCCCCTGTGGACTAGATGTAATAGCCAATCATTTCTGGAATATTGTCAGGTATTACATGCATTTGAGCAAAGATGCAAACGTATGTAGATTTTGATTTGAAATACATTTTATGTGACGTTAAATATATTGATATTTATTTTTGGGTACTGTTCTCTATGCTGTTGTCCATGTTGTTCTACTGTATATTAGATGACTGGGGCTATCCTGTCTGAGCCCATCTGTATCTCACCCCACCCTACCCCAACTCAACTCAACACAACCCATCTCCCAGCCTCTCTCTCTCTCTCTCTCTCTCTCTCTCTCTCTCTCTCTCTCTCTCTCTCTCTCTCTCTCTCTCTCTCTCTCTCTCTCTCTCTCTCTCTCTCTCTCTCCAGTGTGACTCCCTAGCCTAGCTCCAGTTCTGGCTCTAAGTGCTCCCTCTCCTCCCTCTTGTCTCTCTCTCTCTACCCCCTCTTTCTCTCTCCTCTCTCTCTCTCTGAGTGCTTGCTCCCCTGCCAAGCGGGCCGTCCCTGGAGTGACCTTGTGGCAATGAGCTCCTGATCACGAGTCAGGAAACCAAGCTTTTCAGCACGCCCTCCTCTCTCAACAACAGAAATGAGAGGGTGAGAGAAAGAGAGAGAGAGAGAGGGGGGGAAACAGCTATCGTTTGCCCAGCCTTGTGGAGAGACAAGAGTGAGAGAGTAAGTGAAAGAAAGAGAGGGAGGTAGAGAGAGAGAGCGAATTAGAGAGACAGAGTGACTGACAGCAGGGGTGAGGAGCAGATGAGAGGAGAGTTCACAAACTATTGCAAAGCGTTGGAACAACCACCAGACCTCCAGTTCAAAGTAAGTACTTATAACCGGGGCACAGTGGACACTTGGATGTGTGGTAGTAGTTGAGTGACCAGGAGAGATGTGGCGTGTGAAGCTATTGGGGCTGAGATGAGGAGGGAGATTTCGGAATCGTGAGAGGCAGACAGGGACTAGCAATGCTGGGAGTCTGTGGCGTATGAATGGGCCAAGACTCAATCAGATGATTCCAACTGTAGCCTCAACAGTTACAGACAATTAGTGATAGCAGAAGGAGCGTAGGGGGAATGTTTGTGTTGTGAGATAGTGGAACTGGTGTCTTTGAGTTGGCAGCATCATTATCATTCTCTGTGCGGTAAGTGTTCTCTGGCTCGCTTTGTTTTGGATGTCATGCCACGTCCGAGGCTAATAATACACTAAGCACTGAGACAAACGAAGTATAGCTCAAGAGTCTTTCTGTGAAGATGTTTTTCCTGTATATCTCAAATCTAATTTATGGTTGCAGATACTAAGTTATGGGTGTTGTTTTTGTATCCACTGTTGCTGTAAACGATCTTGTAAACGACTGCCATAGTGCGGTGCACAATTGGCCCAGCGTCGTCCGTGTTTGGCCGGTGTAGGCCATCATTGTAAATAAGAATTTGTTCTTAACTGACTTGCCTAGTTAAATAAAGGTAAAAAAAACAATAAAAAAAAAACAATTGTCCATGTGTGTTTTATATGGTTTATTCAGTTCTGAAGGTGGAAGGCTCAGAGGCTCAGGTATATGAACATAAAAGCTCTTGTTTTTTCATTAACAAAGGATTTATAATTTAAACTGGATATATTTACTCTTCAGGCTTCGTATGTGAGTAAAAAAAAACAGTGAACATAAAATAACAATAAGCTCAAAACAAGCTCATGAGGAAATGGGAACTATAGTAAAGATAGCTGCAGGACTTTATGTATTTACCGTCTCCCTGTAATATTTAGTGTTTGCATTACAGTAAGTGATTAACTCCAAAAGTAGCATTTATCCAAATACCTAGTATGCTGTAGGACCATGCTTCGTTGCAAACTTCAAGGCTTCTTAGGACATCAATGTTTCCTCTAGTCCAAAACTGTATTTAGTTTTTTTTCATGTTGTACCACAACTGCTTGAATCACTCCATCAGTCAAGTTTCACAATTCTACAGAGTTGCATGCCCACCAGAACATAGCCCTTCATTCTCCAAGCATATCATCAGAGTAGCCATCTTCTTGGCTGTGTTTGGTATCTGCTTATAAAGACCTATGCTTGCAGTGTACGTGAGTGTGTTTGACAGAGAGTATTTGTGCGTGGCCGTGCATGTGCGTGTGCATGCGTGTTGTTGGGGACAGTGTTTTTCCCAGGATATTGTAATTTGGGTCAGGCCTGACTGGAATGAGAAACCGAGGGCACTGGTATTATAGCACTCCTCTGGTTGAGCAGACCTTGCGCCTGTGTTGCCATAGTTATGTTCACCCCTGGTATAGGAACCCCAACTTCGACCAACATCTCTGACATTCCTACTGTGTACAAAAGAGCCCTGGTCTCGTTCTAGCTTTAAATGAGCTTAGCCAGTTCATCGCTTTAGACTCAACACATGGTGTGTTCCTAATGAAAGAGCCGGGAGATTAAACATGAGGTAATAGGAGGAGAGATGAGCTTGAGAAACCAGCTTTGGTCAGTGGGAAGTCAAGCTCATTGAGAGAACCGAGGCCGAGCTGAGCTGCCTGGAAGGAGGGTGAGCTAACTCTCACATAACCAGTCCCATTTGTAAATGTGCACTGGCATTTATGTAACGGCTGCCATTTGAGGAAGATAAGGCGAGGCACATGTTAAGGACCCTGCTTTCCCTCAATGTTAAGTTTCTCCTTACATTTCAAACACCTGATCTTTCTATGTGCGACACTGAGAGATGCTGTTCAGCATGGAACACAAAGCCAATGCATTTCACCCATCTATACAAATGCTGTGTCACGTGACCGCTCTCCATGGAAGACCCGAAGCAATAAGGTATAGAATGGTCTGTGAGATCCCTAAGAAGGCTGCTTCACAGTGGGGAAGAGAAGCACTTAAAGGAGACAGGTCAGGTCTATAGGGAGCAAGTGGGTGAGAGTGAGAGGGTGGGAGGAATAAGGAAAATGCACAAAGATCCCCACATTGAGTGTCTGGTTCATTCTTGTGGTGTACACATTGACCTCTCACATCACTTGTAGGCTGAACGGAGTGGCTGTTGATTGGGTCGGGAGAGGGAGGGACGGAGAGGGCTGCCAGACCCAAACCCCTGTTTGCGCCGAATAGCCCTCTCTGGCCATCGTCATGCCAACGATGACCTCGGAAGTTGGCAGTAAAGCGCAAACAGTTCTGGCACCAGGCTGAGGTCAGAGTGCATGGGCTGTATGCTGGTTGGTAGTGTAGCTAAACTAGAGCTGTCAGCTGTGACCCTGCAATAAGAGAGGGAGGGTTCAACAGTATCAACTATCACAGAGCTAGAAGAGGCAGCAGTATGACACTAAGAGATGACTGGCTTTCTATTTCATCAAATCTTCTCAGAAAGCCCATAGGTAATCATGGCTTGGGATTTAGTCTGAGCTGAGGGCCTGTATTGTTTAAATGGTCAATTGAGGAAATGCACGCATTCTAATTGAGACATCAATCAGACAGCTATTTCATTACAACAAAACCGTAACAATCTCTGGCTTACTGAAAATCCTTAAAGCCAGCGATGACAGAACGTTCCTCTTGTGCCATTGGCCCATTGCTTGACAGAGTGTCTTTGGAGGGAGGAACACCATTGATGGCGCTGGCAATTACTTTTGTTGTGGGGAATCTGATGGGTGCATTTTTGTGTGAATCATGTGTGTGTCCATCTGTTCGTGCGTCTGTCCGTGTGTCTGTCTGTGTTTTTGCCTATCTTACTGTGTGTGTGTGTGTGTGTTTGTGTCTAGCTACGTTCATGGACAGTAAGTGTACATGTGGGACAGACATTGAATGACATAACCACTCATAACATCTATACTGGAAATCACACAAATCGAACTTCAGATTCAGACCACCTTTCCACTAATGGCCAAATAATATATTCTTAGGAATTTATTTGATATAAACTGTCTGGAGAGCACCTGTATTGTGGAGAGCTAGCTTGCCTGTGGTCATATGAAAAAAAAAAGTATGCACTCACTAACTGTAAGTCGCTCTGGATATGAGTGTCTGCTAAATGACTAAAATGTAAACGTAAAATATAAAGATCTGACTCTGACTGTGACTTACTGTGGAGCGCCTATGGTTTGGCACTTGTATTGGTCTGATTGGCTGTGTGATCCTCTGAGAAACAGTGATGGTCAGAGGCCTTCCACCATGATCAATTAGTTCATTAGTCTCCCACAGTCACAGCTTGGCCTGCATACGCCTGGCACCGTCCCTTGGCCTCTGATTGGCCCACACTGCTGGTGAGGTCAGAGGGTCGATGTCTGTCTACTGTACATCATAATTACACAAGAAAGGAAAACTCAATACAGTGCCTTGCAAAAGGATTCATCCCTTTTGGCGTTTTTACTATTTTGTTGCATTACAACCTGTAAGCAAGGGGCACCACCAAGCAAGCGGCACCATGAAGACCAAAGAGCTCTCCAAACAGGTCAGGGACAAAGTTGTGGAGAAGTACAGATCAGGGTTGGGTTATAAAAAAAATATCAGAAACTTTGAACATCCCACGGAGCACCATTAAATCCATTATTAAAAAATGTAAAGGATATGGCACCACAACAAACCTGCCAAGAGAGGGCCGCCCACCAAAACTCACGGACCAGGCAAGGAGGGCATTAATCAGAGAGGCAACAAAGAGACCAACGATAGCCCTGAAGGAGCTGCAAAGCTCCACAGCGGAGATTGGAGTATCTGTCCATAGGACCACTTTAAGCCGTACACTCCACAGAGCTGGGCTTTACGGAAGAAAAAAACCATTGCTTAAAGAAAAAAATAAGCAAACACGTTTAGTGTTCGCCAAAAGGCATGTGGGAGACTCCCCAAACATATGGAAGAAGGTACTCTGGTCAGATGAGACTAAAATAGGCTTTTTGGCCATCAAGGAAAATGCTATGTCTGGTGCAAACCCAACACCTCTCATCACCCAGAGAACACCATCCCCACAGTGAAGCATGGTGGTGGCAGCATCATGCTGTGGGAATGTTTTTCATCGGCAGGGACTGGGAAATACAGGGAACTTCTTGAGGGAAACCTGTTTCAGTCTTCCAGAAATTTGAAACTGGGACCGAGGTTCACCTTCCAGCAGGACAATGACCCTAAACATACTGCTAAAGCAACACTCGAGTGGTTTAAGGGGAAACATTCTAATGTCTTAGAATGACCTAGTCAAAGCCAAGACAGCAATCCAATTGAGAATCTGTGGTATGACTTAAAGTTTGCTGTACACCAGCGAAGAATGGGCAGAAATCCCAATGGCTAGATGTGCCAAGCTTATAAAGACATACCCCAAGAGACTTGCAGCTGTAATTGCTGCAAAATTGGCTCTACTAAGTATTGACTTTGGGTGGGGGGGGGGGGGTGAATAGTTTTTTTGTCTTATTTCTTGTTTGTTTTACAATAAAAAATATGTTGCATCTTCAAAGTGGTAGGCATGTTGTGTAAATCAAATGATACAACCCCCCAAAAAATCCATTTTAATTCCAGGTTGTAAGGCAACAAAATAGGAAAAATGCCAATGGGGGTGAATGCTTTCGCAAACCACTGTATGTGACCTGACAGGGATTGTTTGGTTTGTGTGTGTGTGTGTGCATTCACATGCGTGCATATGTAATCAATCAAATAAAACCTCCATAAAGCCTCCCTACATTCCTGTTGAATTTCAGCACTACTGTCCAAGTGTCCTTTACCCCAAGGGCTGACTGGTTCCCTGAGAGAACTTGAGTCCAGTGTCTGTTTGATAGAAGTTTGGAGTCCAGTGTCTGTTTGATAGAAGTTTGGAGTCCAGTGTCTGAGTGTATATAGGATGAGTATAGCTCCCCGGGGTCAGTACACTTTCTGTGTTTGTGTGTATAGGCTACAGTTACCACACCATGTGGGACCATTATGGTTCTGTTTCTCTAATGAACTGAGAGATGATCTTGTCCCTCACACACCAAGTCGAGAGAGAGAGAGAGAGAGAGAGAGAGAGAGAGAGAGAGAGAGAGAGAGAGAGAGAGAGAGAGAGAGAGAGAGAGAGAGAGAGAGATGGAAGAATGAGAGAGAGGGGGAGGGGGAGAGAGAGAGAGGGAGGGGGAGAGAGAGATGGAAGAATGAGAGAGAGTGAAAGGGTGGAATAATTTACAGAGAAGGAGAAATGTATGCATCTATGCTTTCATTTCTGTGTCATGTGGCAGTATGGATTCTTGTATGTGGGTGTGTAGAAGTGTGAGGCAGAGCCATTAATCGATCATAAAGCAAATTCTACATTGTGACATTTTATAAAAGGATGGTATGATGAAATCCATCCTTACAGTACATTGCATTGTTAACATTGACTGGTTTACATAATCTAAGCAGGGTAGGGCCGGGTTAATCCCTGGATGGGAGACCACATAGGAAAGTGTGGTTGCTGTTGTTGGAGGTGGTGCTGGAGGGCCAGTAGTAAACGTTTCTCCATTTGGTATTAGGGAAGCTCTCAAAGTACTAAACATGCTTTCTGATGCATTGAAATACACTATATAAATGCAACAATCAATTACATACAACATTAAATGTGTCCTTTTATGCGTATTGAGAAAATAAAACTATCCATATCCCTTTCAGCAATCTATCCTAGCAATAGAGGTGCCTGTATAACATGTAACGCTCCTTGGGGGCACCATAACATGACATACAGTGTATGTGCCACCTCCAATGCAACAATCTAAATGTTAAAATCTATAGAGGCAATCAATGCTAATCTCATTTTATTTACCTGACATTTTAGTTGCACTGTGGCTGAGAGTGACTTCGATCCACCGTAGAGGATTTATTCAATATTATGGCCACTGTTAAGGAGACTGTCAGGCATAAACAGTGTAAGGCTAAAAAGGAAATACAGAAAATAATCAAGACACCCACCAAGAATACTCCCCATATTGATTTGATGGAGAACCATAGTCCGTCTTTAGGGGTTTGTCTGCCCTTGACAGATAGACTGTACAAAACTTAGAGCCATTTCCACTGATGTGGCCAGTCTACTCATGGTGAATGGAAAGATTAACTGAGTGCGAGCAGTAATCTGCAGCATTCTACCACTTTGTGTTCTTATTCCATTCTCACTGCTAATAGGATGGCTAATGCAAATGAGAGATGCAATGGAATGGGGATAATAGCCTAATGACAAGGCATTGCACGGCTCAAATGGAAAGTTCTGATGGAATTAAGTTAGACAGCCTACATTCGATATAGTGTAATGCGTAGATTATATTGAAGCTCTACACTTCTGTGTAGTTAGCTGATTGATGAATGTTTATGATGAACGTAAGGATGTTAACAACAGACAATCATCACAAATTACATTAGAGCCAATCATTTTGTCAATAACCTGTTTGGATGCTTGCGGAGTGGTCTCTGACTTGATACATTTTTGTTCAAAACAAGAGCATACTTTGCATGTCCATGGTCAATCCCGCAATCAATGCCAGATATCCACTTTGATCTTTGCTTAGTTTTGTACGTAAAAAAAAGAATCTGCATCAATTATGGTGATGGCTGTTTTTAAGGTTGCTTGAATTGGAGGAGATATTGCAAAAAGCTATATTTCAACGTCTTAAGCACTTGTTAAAATAAAATGTAATCAGACTCTATGCGCTAAAGAGGGAGCTTAAATCTCACCAGGTTTTAATCTGACTCTGTGGAGACGTTCACAAGCTGATAGCGTTCTGTGATGTTTTTATTTCTTTGAGGGCTGCGTTCAGGAGTGAGAGAGTGATTTGATAACTTAACCACATAGAATGGCTTGGGGGGGGGGGATTAAGTAAGCCCACTCTATGGAGCTAAGACCAAAGCGGTGCTTGTACCCACCAATAGGTGATCAGAGCTTCAGGATCACAACATTCTGAGGAGGGTTGCGTTCAGCAGCGCCTCAGGGGGACGTTCAAGAACACTTTTTATCCCTGTCCTCATTAAACCTCCTACCAAATTCTCCCAGACTGACTTGTGTGGCTCAGAAATCCCTTTGCAAATCCCTCACTAAGGAAACAATCTTCAATGTTCTTGAAGTTGCATCTTCAATATGGTAGATTATGGCTCTCACACATACTGTGTTTGTTGTGGAGAGGGAGAGAGAGAAAGAAGGAGAGAGAGAGGAAGGGAGAGAGAGGAGAATGATGGAGAGGGAGGAAGAAAGATGGAGAGAGAGGAAGGGGGATGGAGAGGGAGAGAGAGAGGAAAAGAGAGAGGGAGAAAGATGGAGAGGGAAGGAGAGAGAGAGAGAGAGAGAGAGAGAGAGAGAGAGAGAGAGAGAGAGAGAGAGAGAGAGAGAGAGAGAGAGAGAGAGAGAGAGAGAGACCCCATTAGTCATACATTAGTATTCTGTCCACAGCTCATAGTGAGAGACAGCCAGTCTAACACCAGAGAAGGGGATGGCTCATTAGAACTTTCTACTATTTTTTACCCATAGCTCAAATTCTCCTGACCGGATGTAAAAGGCAGAGAAACACATACATGTTTCAAAAGGCAGAGAAACACATCCACGTTTCAAAAGTCAGAGAAACACATCCATGTTTCAAAAAGCAGAGAAACATCGATTCCAGGGGTGTACTACTTGTGTTAGCGAACAAACATACATCTCGTCAGGAATTCTATATCTCCAGGAAAGGGTGGAGAAACCAAGGTCCAGAGAGAAAGGTTGTCAGGCAGGTAGAGGGAATTGTTGAAGTAAGCTTGTTTCTCGTACCCCTCTGATGAACACTAACGGTTTGTCCCGTACATGTAACTGGGTAATGACCCTGGTGATTCGAGTCTGCTGGTTGAGGGGGCTTTGTTGTCCTCCCCCTGTGCTGGTCATCCAGGCCAGACACCCCCTGGAGCTGCTCAGAGAGAGCCCCTGGGGGCTAATTGGGCCAGTGGATCGTGAGCTGCACACCGATGCTGTCAGACTGTTGTAAGAAGGGGCCAACAGCTAAAGTGGTATCAACAACAAGGGTTGGGTAGGTTACTTTCTAAATGTAAGCCTTTACAGTTACTAGTTACAGTGCCTGTACAAAATGATCAGTAACGTAACTTTTGCATTACCCAAACACAGTAACGTAATCTGATGACTTTCCCCTTAAGAGGCATTAGAAGAAGACAAAAAGGATCCATCAAATGAATTTGGTGTGTCATCATAGTGGTCTCTGTCATCATAGTGGTCTCTGTCATCATAGTGGCCTCTGACTTGTGGTCAGATTCGCTCAGGTGGAACAAACTTAAAATTGCGGCTGTTTTCAATGCTGAATTGAATGTCATTGAGAAAACAGAAAGTTTTATATGTATTTTTTTCACAAACATCCTTTCTGAATTTAAATGTAATCCAATAAGTAATCATCTCGTTTTTCGAAAGTATCTGTATTCTGATTACAATATTTTTGCTGGTAACGTAACAATTGCAATTACACATTTTTTTTGGTAGTCAGATTACATGTAATCAGCTACTCCCCAACCCTGTCAACAACCAACTTATGCAACTATGGTGGATGTGTAACCAGGCCAGGCCAGCCCAGTACAGCTTGGTTTGACTCAGTAATGTGAAAATGGTATTAGATAACTAGACAAACACACACCCAGACAGACAGGATCATAAAAAAACGTGTGATTTGAAATTAGTTCTTCTGTTTTCGCGTGCCGAGACGTTGTGTTGTATTCTCTGCGGGGGAAACCACATGTGCCATAACCTGTTTGTCTGTGTGACCCAGTTCATTGTGTCAGAGGTGGTCAGAGAGGGCATGGAAAGTTGCACAACCAACCACACTTCAAATGAGGGTGTTTCTGCGCAGTCTGGCATAATGTTCTGTGGCATGTTGAAAGGGCCCAGTCAGTGCTCTGGGCTGTTCTGTGCTGTGTCTGTGAGCAGGTGGCCGGAAACTATCTTGAATCCCATCATGACCAGCGACAGTGATGGGAACACTGCCAGAAACATTTAGCTTTTCTGAGAAGAAATGTAGGGCTTGAGTGGAGGTTGTCATGTATGCTGGCTCCCAGGAGTGTTGCTATTCCCTTTGAGGAGAATGACAGTGGAAAGCTATAAGCACTCTACAGCAAAAAATTGTTCCTCAATTTACTTGCAAGTTGTCCTTTGGAAAGTAGCATGTATTTAGGGTTAAGAAAAACACTGGGAAAAGTGGACTAAAGCAGGAGATGAATCAGACCTGTGTTGAATAAACAGATGAAAACATGGAAACTGTCATGCCTACTCCTGCTCCCTCCCTCCCTCCGGTGTTCGACATCGCTGGTCTACTAACCACAGGTCCTGGCAACCCACATTGCGCACCCCTGGCAACCATCATTGCACACACCTGCTCCCCATCGTTAAGCACACCTGGACTTCATCACCACCCTGATTACTCTCCCTTCACATAGCCCTCAGTTGCCTCTGTCATCAGGCAGCATTGGTTTTGGTTACGTTCAGTACGCAGCTCCTGTTTTGTATTAGCGGCATGTTTATTATTATTAAATTCACCTTCTGCACCTGCTTCCTGACTCCCTGCATATACGTTACACATACTCATTGTCATGACTCTCCTGACAGTGGATCAAAGGACCCATCAGCTAGGCAAATGTTTGAAGATAGCCAGACCCCCTCTCTCCCACAGAAGAGGGGAAGGGAGGCTGTGCCGGTCTTGACACCTTAACACTGGGTCGTAAATTTAAGCAGGAGAGAAACGTTCTCTCTCTGCCTTTCAGTATGCACCAAAGGAATGCCTGTCTAGAGAGAGTGTGGCCCGCCTAAAAACTCTAACGTCAAAAGATTGGACATTGGAACATTATTTCTGACATCCAAATGTTTGGAATGGTCAGTGGAGATCTAAAGAATAATCATGTCATATTGTTTATTATTTTGTGATGTCATTAAGGATAGTATCAAGAAATATCTGTAACTCAGAAAGTGTACATATTCTACTTGTCAAGTTTACATCTAAATGTTTTATAAAATGTATGATTAAGTATGAGAGTATTTTGGTTAAGATAGCAATGTGATTTTAGCCTTCTAATGAGATAATTGTTTTCTCATTAGAACTTTTGCCCAGTCAAGTGAGAACAGACATTGTGTCGTTGTGATGGAACACCCCTTTTTTACCCGAGCATAAAGGCTTGAAAGACAAATTAACATGTAATACCTTGCTAAAACCAAGTATAGAGTTTATTTGTTATAATTAATTGGTATTAGATTTAAAAGGTGATCGAATAGCTCCTGATTTGTAATGTCATTAATGCATTTCTTTTGAAGCAATGTTTATAAAAAATGTACAAGTGAATAGGTTGGTTTACTTTTAAGTTTAAGTTTCCCACGTATCTCGTTAAAGTTTTGACCAATGAGGTAACTTGTTAAGTTGTGGCCAATGGGAGAGTGGACTGGTTGCTGGGAAAGAAAAGAGAGGGAAAGGTTGAAAGAAGGGAGAGGAGAGACGTTAGTGGGGTTGGTGAAGGAAAAACGACCAAAGGAAACGATAAAGAGAGAACAAAACCATACCTACAGAGTTTTTTTTTAAAGGGAAATCCTGATTTTATTTCTATAAGAGAGTGTTTATTATTTCGTTAAGAAAGACCTAGTGGAGACTGAAGCTGCCGTCGTATTGTGGAGACATTCGACATCCTAGAGGTTAGCCTAGCATCGTGCAAGACTTGGAGAGAATTGCTTGTGACGATCAACGAGTTCGGGTTGCCAACGGATGTCTGTTGCTGCTACCGAGTACTGGCTGCATTGATAGCTGTGTTCGCTGTGGATCTTGTGAGGACACCTGCACGGAACTACTATATTTTGCTGAGGCATTATCTACAAGTAGTGAGTAACTACAAATGTGGGGTGGACTTCAGGACTTTATGTATGTCGTCATTTTTTAATGAGCTCCAACGCGAGCCCAGGGTTTAAGCAAGCTTGCAAATAATTTGGACATGGGTTGTGGAAAAATCATTGGGGTTTATTATTTTTATTTATTTTGATGTGATACATTGAAAATTTGATTAATATAGATCTTGAACCTTATGTCTGTTGTATTGGTGGAGTCATTTACTGTTTCAGTTTCATTTAATGCATGGGAAAGCATATCCTTATAATAATAACCAAGTCTATAATCATTCTATCTGAAGTTAATACCCTATTTGTCATTCACCCTAGCAAGTTTACAATAGGGATTCTTATTGGAGATGTCCTTCTCACCTAATATCCCATGCTGTTCAGATATTCTAAATAAGGTAATATTGTGAGAGTCAAATTCGAGCCTGGTGAGAGGGTTACAAACATTAGACCAGAAAACGTGAGAGTGGCAACTGCACGTTTAGAATGGTTAGAACTTGAGAAAGACCAGAAAGCGTGGAGCTGTGGCTACACGGCTTAAAATGGTTAGACCAGAAAGACCAGCCGACATGCAGCGGGAGCTGAACGTTACAAATGGTTGACACTCTAAGACCAGGAAACGTGAGATGTTAGTCCACACGTTTGAAATGGTGAGAAACTCTGAAACTCTCAATCTCTACACAAGAAGAAGAAACTCACAAGACCGTAGCATTACCAGTCTGCAGCTGGCATGTAAAGTAATCTTTCACTAAAGAAGGACAATCCCATCTCAGACAACCATTGGTACATCTGAAGTATCTATTCTAACGAACACTCCATTCGAAGACAAGCCGAGTCTCACCGAAGTGGGATAGGACAGTCAAACCCTTTTTTAGAAAGTGGTTCAACAGAGAGACGACGATCAAGGACAGCTACGAGTAAATATGCATTGCATTTCTTGTCCGAATGAGCGGTGGTTTCCAAATGTACAACGATTAGTTGAATCTCTTTGTCTCTCCCTTTCACTCTCTTTCTATTGACCCCTCCTTCCCCTAACCAAGCAGTCATGTTGTTAGTCCAGTCCACTAGGGACCTGTTTTCATTATATTACGTTAGTAATCAATAACTTATACCGTGTGTTTATGTATTCTGTGTTATTATTTAGTTAGTTAGTAAATAAATAATTAAGCCAATTTGTGTATTGCTGATTCATCAATAAGGTTAGGGTTCTTGCAGATATCAAGGAGCATGCGACGTTCAGAATGAGACTGATGAGGTTATGATTAATAAGTGACTGTTATCGATATATAACATATATATAATTCTAAGAGTTTAATTCGGGAGATGGTAACTCGTTAAACAACTTCTTCCGTGGTGCCCTAAATTCCTAATTAGTTAATTGTTACATGATTAATTTAATAGAGTGACAATTAAACATAGTTAGTTGATTCGATAAATAACAGTCATCAGATTAATGAAAGTCACTTCACGACATCATATTGGTGGGTAAACAGGGTGTGCATTCCAAATGGCACCCTATCCCTATGGGCCCTGGTCAAAAGTAGTGCACTATATAGGGAATAGGGTGCCATTTGGGAATCAGAATAACAATACATGTATGATGGATGGGCTTAGCATGTGTTGAAGAGGATGAGGCCAGTGACGTGAACAGATTAAGTTGGTAGACAGGGTTGTCAGAATGTTCCTCAGTAATGAGAATAAATGAAATAGCCTCTGAAAAGAAACTGAGGCAAGAATTTTAAATGCAAATGCTTTTACCCATTTTTGTGTATGTGTGTGCGACTGTGTGTGTGTGTGCGCGCGTGTTTGGGACCTTTGGTTTAGGCAATGGGAGTAGATAAAGCTGACTAAGACATTGTGGAGTTGATGTTGTATTTTAACGGATTCAACGGATTCAAATATGCCAAGGTAACACTAATTGTGTCATGACAGAATAGTTCTGGTTAGTATGACTTGAGACAATAACATTCAAAATACCTAGCTAACAGTGGGGGCTGTTGAGGGGAGGATGGCTCATAATAATGTCTGGAATGGAGTCAATGGAATGGTATCAAACACGTGGTTTGTGGTTGATACCATTGCATTGACTCCATTCCAGACATTATTATGAGCCGTCCTCCACTGCTTGCTAACTAATAACACTTTTAGGCTGCTGGAACATTTTCATAATAAAGGCTTGGACTTGACTTCATACAGTGCATACAAATATGAATCTCTTTAACGACAAATCAATGCAAAAATATTCCTCAGATTAATCTTTCAGGATCAGCAAATGATGTGTGCATATACTGTAGCACATTCCACAGCCAGTGCACACAGAAACAAACAAACAAGCCACTGTCGGTTTTATTGTGGAATAAATTAGGCAGCGTTGCTGTGTATCGAATTCCCATCAGCCCTCTCTGCTGACTGACGTCACAGGGCCCCAGGCATTGAATCTCTCATGGCTCTGCTGCACATGTTTTTGATAGTGGCTGGCTGGCTGCATGCTCTTCATCCAACAGCTCTATTAGCCCTATATCTCTACACTAGCAGATCATCCAACAGCTCTAGTATCCCTATATCTCTACACTAGCAGATCATCCAACAGCTCTAGTATTCCTATATCTCTACACTAGCAGCTCATCCAACAGCTCTATTAGCCCTATATCTCTACACTAGCAGCTCATCCAACAGCTCTATTAGCCCTATATCTCTACACTAGCAGCTCATCCAACAGCTCTAGTATCCCTATATCTCTACACTAGCAGATCATCCAACAGCTCTATTAGCCCTATATCTCTATACTAGCAGCTCATCCAACAGCTCTATTAGCCCTATATCTCTACACTAGCAGATCATCCAACAGCTCTATTAGCCCTATATCTCTACACTAGCAGCTCATCCAACAGCTCTATTAGCCCTATATCTCTACACTAGCAGATCACCCAACAGCTCTATTAGCCCTATATCTCTACACTAGCAGATCATCCAACAGCTCTATTAGCCCTATATCTCTACACTAGCAGCTCATCCAACAGCTCTATTAGCCCTATATCTCTACACTAGCAGATCATCCAACAGCTCTATTAGCCCTATATCTCTACACTAGCAGATCATCCAACAGCTCTATTAGCCCTATATCTCTACACTAGCAGATCATCCAACAGCTCTATTAGCCCTATATCTCTACACTAGCAGATCATCCAACAGCTCTATTAGCCCTATATCTCTACACTAGCAGATCATCCAACAGCTCTATTAGCCCTATATCTCTACACTAGCAGATCATCCAACAGCTCTATCAGCCCTATATCTCTACACTAGCAGATCATCCAACAGCTCTATTAGCCCTATATCTCTACACTAGCAGATCATCCAACAGCTCTAGTATTCCTATATCTTTACACTAGAAGATCATCCAACAGCTCTAGTATCCCTATATCTCTACACTAGCAGATCACACAACAGCTCTATTAGCCCTATATCTCTACACTAGCAGATCATCCAACAGCTCTATTAGCCCTATATCTCTACACTAGCAGATCATCCAACAGCTCTATTAGCCCTATATCTCTACACTAGCAGATCATCCAACAGCTCTATTAGCCCTATATCTCTACACTAGCAGCTCATCCAACAGCTCTATTAGCCCTATATCTCTACACTAGCAGATCATCCAACAGCTCTATTAGCCCTATATCTCTACACTAGCAGATCATCCAACAGCTCTATTAGCCCTATATCTCTACACTAGCAGATCATCCAACAGCTCTATCAGCCCTATATCTCTACACTAGCAGATCATCCAACAGCTCTATTAGCCCTATATCTCTACACTAGCAGATCATCCAACAGCTCTATTAGCCCTATATCTCTACACTAGCAGATCATCCAACAGCTCTATTAGCCCTATATCTCTACACTAGCAGATCATCCAACAGCTCTATTAGCCCTATATCTCTACACTAGCAGATCATCCAACAGCTCTATTAGCCCTATATCTCTACACTAGCAGATCATCCAACAGCTCTATTAGCCCTATATCTCTACACTAGCAGATCATCCAACAGCTCTATTAGCCCTATATCTCTACACTAGCAGATCATCCAACAGCTCTATCAGCCCTATATCTCTACACTAGCAGATCATCCAACAGCTCTATTAGCCCTATATCTCTACATTAGCAAATTTGTGTTGTGTTCAGTAGGGCACTCCGTAGCGCAACGCTTTGAAACGTCAAAATAAATCTGTGTTTTTATTGGACAAGTGCAGGTAGTTCCTCCCTGTTTCACTACTGAACACCACACAGCTTAGACACTAAGGGGGAAATCAAATCACAGTGAAAACTTGTAAATTAAATGACAGGTTGTAATATTGAAGATATCCACTATCAAAACAACTTTACAGATGTATTAGTGTACCTATTAATGTGCACTTTCAATCAATATGTGCAAATCACTTTCAGATCAAATTAAAGCTAACCAGTTTGAAGGATGTGTAAGTCCGGATGTTAGCTAGACATTTAAAGCTGAAAAGTTGTTATAGAAACCCAGGCTTTGTGTCAAGTATGCCGGCTGGCCTTTACTACCCAATATTGGCCTTCGATCCTGGTGCTTCCCTCAATCTTAATGAGATGGTCTGTGAACAGACAGAGCAGGTGGTAGTAGTTTTGGGGGCTTGAGTAGGCTACAACAGGGGTTTTCAAACTGGGGTCCGTGGAGGAACTGCAGGGGGTCTGTGATTTATTTTGGTGTTCTTTTGGGGGGTGGAAATATATGTATATAAAAAAGTTTTATGTGAAAAAATATACTTTTATGAATATCGCTATCTACAGCAGAATACCATCATAAATACCATTTGTATGTTTTTGCTTCCAGTATGAAGGAAGTTAGAGGTAGTTTCACGAGCCAATGCTAACTAGCGTTAGCGCAATGATTGGAAGTCTACAGGAAGACTGTGTATTCATTGCCAAAATCTTGAACTATCCCTTTAATATGGAGGAAATTAGTCATTGGAGATAATTCCAGATTTTTTTCTGTAAGTGGTAATTTTCGGGATGGAAAAACAGTTTCAGTGTCAACTTAACTGACCAAAACCAGATACAAAGCATTCAGAAAAGATGTTGAACCATATATATTTTTTAATAATCTTTGAGAATTGAGAACTAACAATCAAATATAAGCTAGACAGTCAGGGAGAATAAAAAAAGTAAAAGGCCATTCAGAGCACCTGCCAATTGACTTTGTTATAATGTTTGAGCAGAAGAACACAGCATTAGCCATGGCAAAATGCATAGAATTGCAGGAAATTTGCTTTAAAACTACACAATTGTCTTTCAGCACCATGCCAATCTGTGTAGAACTGCTGGAAATTAGCTTAGAAACTGCAAAACAAAATCTCAGCTCTCAATGGAAAAATATGTAGAATTGCTAAATAATTGCTTTACAACAGCAACATGTTATCCACCGCCAAGATACCTTTCTAGCTAATAGGCTATGTTAGAGTTTACACTTCCTCTTCCAGTGAACTGTGGGGAGGTCAAAATAATGAATCTGTCAACCAAATCTATTAATTGTAAAATGTTGACTACTTCTACCTGCCATTATCATTCATCTGATTATAAGACAAGATGCACATAATTTTTTTGTTAACATGATGGGGGTCTGTGGGTCATCGGTTTGCCTGGGAGGGGGTCCCTGGGCAAAAAACATTTGAGCAGTGTTTCTCAACCTCCGGTTCTGGGACCAGCATCGGTCCCTGGGATGATGCTGACCGGTACATCTGATGGTTCGCTGACATGGATGTTTTAAAGTTAGTCACAGTATATTGTAATCAGTCCCTTGAGGAGAAAGTACCATAGATTACAGAAAACGTTTGAGAAACACAGGATTTGAGGAACATACTGGAGGCTTGTCTGGTGGAGTGAGTAGGCTATCAACCACCGTTACCCATCCCATGGCCCTCCATCCAAATGGCCCTGAAGACAATGCAATAACATTGACTTGTTTTGGACTGGAGTCATGTCCTTGACTTAACAGGGTTGTCCAATCTGTTCACACCCACCATTTTCAATAAATAACCTCCCTCTCTACATCCCAGGGAGCTGAAAATAAGACTGTCGCTGAAACCTGGGATATAGTGCATCTGGCCCATAATGACAGATGGTGTACTTAATTTAAATTAGCAGAAAGTCAGAAATAGAAGTGCAAGTAGCTAAATATGTGACTGGGTTCAGTCCACATGCCTGTAAATACCTTGGACTGAAATGGCTTTCTGGTTCCATATTCAGAACACACACACCCACTGGGCAAAAATTGGTTGAATCAACGATGTTTCCTTGTCATTTCAACCCAAAACTTCAATGTCATGACTTTGAATCAATGTGGAAAACTGATTGGATTTGAAAAAACTAATCAATGTTAAGGAATTTCGTCAACTTTTAACTTAAATCCAATGACATGGTGAAATATTTTGTTGGTTTCACATTGAATTTACGTTAGTTGACATCTCAACTAAATGCAAATCAAAACTAGACGTTGAACTAACGTCTGTGCTCAGTGGTAATGCAGTGTTTGTTTGCCAACAGACACTATAATTAAATGTACATGTATTAAATGTACATGTATTAAATGGACATGTATTAAATAGACATGCATTGAATGGACATGTATTAAATAGACATGTAGTAAATGTACATGTATTATATGTACATGGCAGATGTGAGCCTCTCTTTCTCTCTCATGACAATCTGGTGCTTGTACCACGGAGGGTGATCATTCTACTTTGACTACTGTTGCGTACTTGCTGGATTTTGATTGATTGGGCACTATGGTCAAATGTATTTCTCCATTCAGACTGTGTTGTCTGTCTTTGTTGTTTAGTGTCTAATCCAAAATGGCGGGCACTCAGGAGAAGCACCAGTGTCAAATTCCTGTTCCGCCACTACTTGCATTGGATCAGCGTCTCAAAGGACTGATATTTGAATGATTCAGGCTCAGTGGAGACTTGGTGTAAAATCAAAGCCTGTCAAAATGATTTGATATCAAAGATGAATAACAGTTTTCACCTCAGGGCACAGAACACCCGTAACATGCCAGATATAAAAACTCCTTCATGGTCCATGCATAAGGGAATACATAATCTGAATGTCTCAAACATGTTGTTCAGCCATAGTACTGAGCCTGCCTATTTATGAATGACTGGAGACGTCTTATATGTGAAACCATACAGTAGCCCTCTATCCTTAGGAGGATTAAACATTTTGCAGTAACTCTCATAAATGTTACAACACTGGTCCTCATTTCTCCAGGCAGTACCTAGGACAGCCCAGAAGAGGGCAGAGTGTAGTTAATGAGCGGGACTAGAACTCGAGTGTTTCCATGACTGTGAATGCAACAAAAGCCGTTCACTCAAGAGACAAAAACACCTACACATGGAGGTCTCAGTGAAGTTGTGACCATAGATATAATTTAAGCCGCTAGAATGGGAAATATTATGAAGAGAAATCAATGGAAACACCCGCTATACTAAAACAAAAATTACTCTGGATGTGTGGAAGCTAAGCAAGGCAGAGAGCTGTAAGCATGATGAAGTACAAGGCCATTGCTGCCTGTATTAGCAGAGGAAGACAGTGGAGCCTGTTCTGTTTTTCAGTAGAGGACAGAAGGGATGTTGGCTGCATTCAGCAAGGCACGTTTTGGAAGAAATATAAACTGATATAAATATAAACTGTAGAACAAACACGCCTCTCTGACATGTAGAAGAAGGAATAACGCCCGCTCTATTCTTGACTTTCTACCTGCAACATTCCATAAGGGTTGCCTATTGAACAAAGCCCTGGTTCTCGTTTAGGATTACACAACAGAATGGAGGGGGAGAGGGGTTGCTGTCTGTCTGCAACTACTACAGATCATGAGAGCCTTCTGCTGTCTGTCAGTTGACTCCAATTGGTGCCCAAATGATTTAAAAGCAATTGGATCTCTACATCATACAGTTGGAAGATCCCAGACCCATCATAATGAACTAAATCTGTTCTGGAACCGTAAGAGCATTTTGTATATGTGAGTATTAGTGGAGTATTAAGGTGTATTTAACACAAAAGCACAAAAGTGTCTGTAGGCCTATATGATAAATGCCTTTATAAATGAGAATGTCACGTTATAATAGTAAGGTTTACAATACATGAGCACTCTAACACTTGGTGGGAGAGGAAGATGAGGTTTTAATTATAGGAAGGATGGTAAGAGCTATAATTCAGCACACCCACTATATACCATCAGCATACCATCAGCATGTAGACATGTGGTGAAAATGTAGTCATTTATTCCTGATGCCGATATTAATGTTGCCTTCCTTTCCCCAGCTTCATACTCCAAGCTAAGGATCTGCTCCAACAACTTGCTTACGATCAAATCACATCATCTTGATGAACCTTTAATGGCTATTAATATTCTACTATTGATCGAGAGTTCAAAGAACATTTTCAATCCTGTTTAGTCTAGACTACTATCCACCCAGACAGATCATCACAGACATGACATCATCCCCGGCTGTTTATCTACTCTTCAATATTAACTCCAATATGGACATTTCCATCTAACAAACAGAAACAACTGAACAGAACCTATTGCAAATCCACACACAAGTACAATAGAGGAATGCTTTCATATTGAATTGAAATCGTCCCTCTATGAATATCTAACCTGAGACAGGTGCTTGTGGAAAATATTAATCAAAAAACTTGGAAAAGGTGTTTGAATGTTGGGCACAAGCACTAATTAGTTTACTCCACACACCTGCTACTAGCATGTGGGTACATCTGGAGTCAATTAGGACGTCAGTGACAAGGGTCTCAAGAGAAAACAACCGAAAATGACCAGCCACAATTCACTTTGTACAAAAGCAAACAGGTTAGTGATTACAAACTAAATTGCAAAGTTTTAATTCTCTGAAAAGGAAGCGAAAAATATAGGTTGTGTGGAGGACTGAAATCAATGCGACACAGGACAGGCGTTTACTTTGTTTAAGGGAACACAAACCAATATGGTTTTGGACCACCTCAGGAGGAGCTATAGGAGGACGGGCTCATTGTAATGACTGGAATGGAATTTATGGAACTGTATCAAACATATGGAAACCACATGTTTGACTCCATCCATTAATTCCATCCCAGCCATTACAATGAGCCCGTCCTCCTATAACTCCTCCCACCAGCCTCCACTGCATTGGTCTCATATCCCACACACAGTAGCAATCTCTTGTCAGGGTAAGCTGAGGTGAGACACTAAGCGAATGGAATTTACTACTGTTGGCTTTTGTGTGTGTTGTAATCTTCACCTAAGCCCTGTTCCCTCGCCCAGCTTACTGTCTTGTCTCTGTCTTTTACAGGCCAGTTTTCTAGACGACCTTGGTGCATTAGGTAAAGACTCCTAGGTACCCCTGACTCTAATAAGGAAAAAGTAGAGACACTGCCTTAGACATGGTTATGCTTGGAATGTCAAAAGTCCATTTGGGACACTGGTTTCCATTTTCTATTCCCTTCTGCGATCCATGGGTTTTCCCATTTGTGGGAGCTGTTCTTTGTTGTGTCCTGAGTGGTAGGCATGGGATGGTGGTTTAAATGGGTGTGAAAGTAGTATAGGATTACAGCTGACTGACAGCTTTATATCTCCTCTAGCAGCTTTAGCCAGGCTGGTTACATCTTGTCTCGCGCTGTGAAACCCTCCACATTATAACGCCAAATAGTCGTTGAGGGTCATGGTTGTGGAAGTGGTGTCTCTGTGACACAGGAGGTTGGTGGCACCTTAATTGGGGAGGATGGACTTGTGGTAATGACTGGAGCGGAATGGGTGGAATGGTATCAAACACATGGTTTCTATGTGTTTGATGCCATTCCATTAACTCCGTTCCAGACATTATTATAAGCTGTCCTCCCCTCAGCAGCCTCCACTGCTCTGTGAATGTGTCGGTTTGAATGAACAGATTGTATTGTAGATGAGGCTTCACTGCTCAAAGCAAAGCTTCTAAAATGGATTGAGTGTTGAACCTAACAGTACTATGATTTTAAATCAGTCCTCTTAGGGTTGGTTCCACTTTCACTTCAATACCTTTTCTACTTTCAGGTGAAGTGAAACATTTTCAATTACTGATTCGTTGCAGATTCATGGTCGGTAAATCAGAACTATAGAGTCAAAGTTTGATTCCAAAACTTATTGAGTGATATTAAAAGTAAGCCTGTGGCCTTTAAAGTTCTGCAGTAGAATGTTCTGCACCTAGTGAAGTCAAGAGACAGTCAAGCTTCCACCGTCAGAGCTAAAGAGCACATTGGAGCTGGCTTTTGCGTAACATTGTGGGTTTAACATATTGACATCTCACTGCAGTTAATTCAAACCTTGGACCCCTTTTTTTTTACATCTGCCCTTGACACTTCAACACTATTCATGCATCTATAAAGTTAATGCAAATAGTTTATATTGTTAAAGTATTATTCATTATTTAGCTTCACTGTCCTTGACACTGACATTCACATTGAAAACAATAAGTCCTTTTCGATAACCTATATCATCCACTCAGTTTTCTATGACTGACATCAAAACAATGCTCCATAGCTGAAAGAAAGTAGCTATATTGGAACTAAGACTGTGAGAAAAAGTGCATAAACATATGAACACACTGCCTATTTATAGTGAATGAGTGGTAGAGAGAGAAAACCAGAGTGGAGCGACAGCGCTTTAATCAAAAGCCAGACCAAACTCCCCACGGCGTATGCAAACACTGTCTTTCAGACCTGATTTAATGAACTAGTGTCTCAAGGTGCTTTCACCAACGTCTCTTCAATTGTCTCTTCAATTAGGATGACTGATCTAAATTGGAGGCTTTTGAGAGAAAGTTGATAAAGGTACAGAGAGAGATAGAGAGGGAGGGAGATAAGGAGAGAGAGAGATATGGAGGAGATGACTGAGGTGCTAACAGTGTGAGGCTAGAGGGTCAGGCCGCTGTCACTTGGCTGCCAGTCAGGCCTGCATGTGAGAGGGGATCAGAGGAACACAACTGGCAAGAGACACAGGATCTAAAGAGAGCAAAAAAAGCTGCTATTTCCAGCAAACAAGAAGGAACCAAAACAAGAGGAAAGGAAAGGAAAGGGGGATACCTAGTCAGTTGCACAACTGAATGCATTCAACCGAAATCTGTCCTCCGCATTTACCCCAATCCCTCTAGAGAGAGAGAGAGAGAGAGAGAGAGAGAGAGAACACATCTCTCCAATAGCCAGAGGCTTCCCACAGGTAATTCACGCGTGACTTCCACCCGTCTCACTATGATGAATTCTGATCAAAATGAAGAGGGGTAAAAGCGCTTCTGGAAAATGGTCATATTTCAGCTCCGCCCTAGTGCTGCCATTTCAAGTCCCCAAGTCCCTGTTGAAAATGAATATTCATACAATATGCTAATTTGTACGTGCCAGAAACAAAAGACAAACAAACATGGGCATCGTTGTTGAGTAAAGCCTTTGAATGCAGAAGACAGGAGGACTAATGGTAATACACCATTACAGTGTTTAACATGCTGAACTAATGAGGGAACACAGCTCGAGCTCCACGCTAACCTGCAGGGGTGCACGGAGACGCTTAAAGTAAATATTTTTACTTTGATTTTATCTGGAGAGTTGTGAGACGATCTACATGAGCACAAAACTCCTCGTTTTTTGAGAGAGACAGTTAGGTAGAGCAGACTTTTCTAAAACAGACATGGGATTCCCATCTGTCTTACTTCAAACAGCTCACAGCTCAACAGATATACTGGCAGTCAAGTGGAAAACAAGAGATTTTTGCATTGAGACACTGTTTATTATCCAGAGGGGCTGTTTGTTTGGAAAGTTTATACTCTAGTGGTGGTTAATAGAATATACTTTTTGCATGGGAGGGATCCTAGGATCTTTGGATAGTGTGTGTGTTTAACAGTGTAAGAGGGGTTTAGGGTGTGGGATACAGAGAGTGGGTGTCTAGATGCTAAATGTAATTTGTTGAAAGTAATGGAGGCATTCACGCATAATTTGATGTCTTCCATTTTAGTCGTTTCAGCTCTGATGCACTCACTGAGCCACTGCTTGTCATCATTATTAATGTGTTTTATCATTAAACAAGTCTGTCGCCTCGGCTACGTTGAGTCCTGCTCTATTCGGCACCTTGCAACACGCACACACGGACACACACACACACACACACACACACACTGTTTGTGTTCATAAGAGGATATCTCTGGAGGTTGGTAGTCCGTGGCTGTTAGTACAGATAGTGAGGACCGTCTGCACACAGTCACACAAGAATACAGTCACACAGTCACATAATATTACAGTCACACAATAATACAGTCACACAATAATACAGTCACACAGTCACACAATAATACAGCCACACAATAATACAGTCACACAGTCACACAATAATACAGTCACACAGTCACACAATAATACAGTCACACAATCAAACAATCACACAATCACTCAGTCACAGTCACACATTCACAAAATAATACAGTCAAACAGTCACAAAATAATACAGTTAAATAGTCACACAGTCACAATAATACAATCACACAGTCACACAGTCACACATTCACAAAATAATACTGTCACACAGTCACAAAATAATAGTCACACAGTCACACAATAATACAGTCACACAGTCAAACAATCACACAATCACTCAGTCACAGTCACACATTCACAAAATAATACAGTCAAACAGTCACAAAATAATACAGTTAAATAGTCACACAGTCACACAATAATACAATCATACAGTCACTCAGTCACACAATTAAAAAATAATACAGTCAAACAGTCACAAAATAATACAGTCAAACAGTCACACAGTCACACAGTCACAAAATAATACAGTCACACAGTCACAAAATAATACAGTCATACAGTCACTCAGTCACACAATTACAAAATAATACAGTCATACAGTCACACAGTCACACAATAATACAGTCACACAATAATACAGTCACACAATAATACAGTCACACAGTCACACAATAATACAATCACACAGTCACACAGTCACACAGTCACAAAATAATACAGTCACACAGTCACAAAATAATACAGTCATACAGTCACTCAGTCACACAATTACAAAATAATACAGTCATACAGTCACACAGTCACAAAATAATACAGTCACACAGTCACACAGTCACTCAGTCACACAGTCTCACAGTCATTCAGTCACTGCCTGACCTTTCCAACTGAGAAATCTGAATACACACACCATACACACCTAAGCACTGAAAAATGGTGACAAGCCTCAATGAAGGATGGAGGCTCATGATTAACGACTTGCTCCCCCTCAGCTTGATAGCTTACTGGCTTGATGTATGGAGACAACATTTACCCACTTCCATTGTTAACCATGACTTTGACTATCTTCCTCTGGCTGGTGGAGCTTTGGGGCTGGAGGTTTTTTCTATAAAATTAAAGTTTATTGGTCACGTACACAGTTTTGCAGATGTTATTGCAGGTGCAGCGAAATGCTTGTGTTTCCAGCTCCAACAGTGCAGCAATATCCAGCAATACAGCAATATCTGTTTTCCTGGGATTTTGTGAACTTTTATGATGTTTAGGTCATACTGTTGTTCAGGTCATACTGTATTAAAAAACCTGGTGGCTGTTTGCAACCAGTCTTTCACTGCACTTCGTAGTCAATAGATGTTTTTTAATCTGTTTAGAAATCTCTCTTAAACTGTGATGATGAAACACAAACAGGCAGACTCTCAACAAGAAATACATCATTTTAAGGCAGTGTTTGTCTGGGTGAAGCATTTTTCTGCTTCTCTAAAATATAACTAAAGTAAAACATCTGAAAGTTGTATATCTATGCTACTTTCCACAAGGACAAATAGAAAAATACTCAAACTTAATTTTCCCTTTCAATAAGAGTTAACAGAAAGTAATAGCTAAACCAACAAGTGAATCATGTTCTTTTGAGATAGTTTGGCATCACGTTTTAAACTAGGGGTCACCTCATCGAGGGTGATGTGATGACCTGAGTTTCTCACAAAGTCAGGAAAGACTCCTGGCCCTCTCATAGCCCTGCACCAGGAATTAGTGGTTGCACCTACGGTAGCTTTTATATTGCTAAGTAATAAAATATCACAATGAAGTCTTAAGGAGTATATAAACCCGCCAGAGACCAGGCAGTTATAGGACTCTGTAATCTGAGTAATCTGTGGTTTCCAGAACTACCCTGGTTTAGTGGCATTGATAGCCATCTCTCTAGCCTATAAAAACACTGTTACACCTTTATTGTAGGTCACCTTCTCACTAAGATAACAGAATATTGTAATGTACGAATGACATTTTGCTCCAACAATACGAGGCATAGGACAAGGAAGGGAGGGAGGTACTACTGCCTGTTCACAAGTTTTTTTAGGCCTATTTGTTTTCGTAATCTGTGAGCGGCTGAGGTTGTATGAACAGCGAAATGTATATTTAAACCTAAAACAATGCGTTGAAAGGCTACACTTATCTCTAAATGCGATCTATGTATAATTTAATTCTTGTTGGTTTTAGAAAATTGGGAATTGCCTCTAAGCCTTCAGGGGGATAGAATTCAATGCATGTTTTATTTATGTATGGCTACTTACCACAGCTTGCTAGCGCATAAACCCCCACCATTTATTTAAATATTTAAATATTTCCCTTTATCATACCAGTAGAGAGTTGTAATGATTGAATTACCATATCATCTATTCCGTTCAAAATATTAAAACAAAATCTAAAAGAAAAAATATCAAGTGTACATTTCTGTTCTTTGGAGGATGATTGTTCTCCAATCTTTTGTATTTAACTTTAGAAAGCTAATACCCCCCAGTCGGTTCTCTTTTCTACTGTCTTTTAAATTATTAATTTTAACGGCTCTCTTTTCTTCCATGGCGAAAAGCTTTATTGCCTCTCTTCCTTTGGTTCAAATGCTACTGAAAGGATCAGATAATATGAATAGATAATATGAATGCGGCGGCAGGTATAATATGGCAGGTAAATGACTAAAAATGTAAAATGTAATGAATAGATGTTTTAGCTGTTGAAGCAGTATCAATGAGAGAGGGAGTCGAGCGGGAATGGAGGGGAAGGAGTTTGTGGTGAGCTCCAGGGCCGTCTTGGCCTCTGAGTGGCACAGCCTTTTGTGGATAGCCCTGGAGCGCTTGGAGAGTCATTGAGGGCACATCGATTTCAGGCCCAGCGTCTAGCTAGCTATCCTCCATTGCTTCCCTCACTGAGCGCCGCCACCGCTGTTCACAGATCAATGGGGAAATGGAGTGTTTTGATAGGACTAATTCTGCCTGGCTCATGGACTGTGTCTGCCACAGTGTTTCTGTCGAGGACTGAGAAGGACTGAGGTGCACCCGCCTGCTTGGCAGCCGGTGAATGCAGGTTCTCCTGTGGTCCCTAAGCCATTTCATCCTCCTCTATTGGAGCAGTTGGGGTTGGTCCTCACACTCCTACACAGCACTCCACACTGTGATCTTCCCTGCTGCTCCGCAGGAAAGAATCCCACCTCATTGTGACAGATAGGAAAGATGACTCATCGTATTAGGCCTACTCACTTGACTCACTCCAGTGGTATTCGGCCTCCCGAGTGGCGCAGTGGTCTGTGCCACTAGAGATCCAGGTTCGAATCCAGGCTCTGTCGTAGCCGGCCGCGACCGGGAGACCCATGGGGCGGCGCACAATTGTCCCAGCGTCATCCAGGGTAGGGGAGGGAATGGCCAGCAGGGATGTAGCTCAGTTGGTAGAGCATGGCGTTTGCAACGCCAGGGTTGTGGGTTCGATTCCCATGGGGGGTATGAAAAATAAAAAAAATAATGTATGCACTCACTAACTATAAGTCGCTCTGGATAAGAGCGTCTGCTAAATGACTAAAATGTAAATGTATTCAAACTTTTTCAGAGTGGACCCTATTTTTATTTACACAATTCTTTGTGACCCCACCCCACCCCAAATCTAATGACAACCTTAAAAGCGGTACATCAACAAATAACCTTCAATTCTTATCAAAATAAAAATAAAATAATAAATACTGTGAAGTTGACCATGCGTTTGGATTTTATGTTTGCGACAATGCAGATCTACAGACTGGAATCAAATAAATCTCTAACCAAATAAACCCAGGCTTCAATCATGCCTGTAAACCTGGCAGTAGTGCTGAACCATCAGTGCTTTTTGAGGTCGATTCGGTTTCGGTTAGATTATTAAAAAATAATCAAGGTTTTTGATTTCGGTTTTGATTATTTGTGTTGAATGCTGTAAAAACACAGAATAAAACAATTAATACAAGTCCCATGATGGTAGTGACTGCCCATTACTGCTTATCACTTATCAACCATCATTTATTCACATGACTTTACTTTAATAAAATATTTCAATTGTTGTGTATGTAATATACTATATTTGTTTTATTTGATGACTTTATTATTTCATTCCAAGTCATAATCTAATCTCTGTAGAGCTGCTGCCTATGCTGTCTAACAAAATCACTATTTTGTAGTTCTTCAAAGTAAATAAGGCATACTTTTATGACTGCTGAATACCAACAATCCATCATGTATTTTCAGGTAGAGATACCTCGCGAAGCAACAGCTGATCTCCATATGACCTCACGATCACGCATTCTTGTCTCTTCCGTAGCAGGCGTAAAGAAACATACATCGTTTCATACTGTACAGTCTTTGGAAACACAGACTGGACAATTAGATTATGGTCATTGTAGTTAATTACCATGTTTTATGCGCTAAACTATGTAGAATATTGGCCTGCTGGAAACTACAACTCCCTACTATATCGTACGGTTCAGGCTGGATCTGATTAATCTATGGAGATACTGTGCAATTTGCCTATTGAGCGCACAGAAAAAAACAGAATGAAATGGAATTTAAATAATTGAACTGATGTTGGTCAATTAGTTGTTTAAAAAATTGAAAATAACAGAAATCTTGGTTAATCGCTCAGCACTAACCGGCAGCAAGCCGACCTGTTACCTGTATGTCTTGTCTAACAAGCAAATAAATTATACGCTTCTTGTAGCAATACCTATTACCCAGAATGTATCACAAACCCTAGCAATTACTTAATTGACAATCAACTTCAATAAAGGTATAAAAAAGGTACAAACACATTCAGGTAATATATTCCACATGATAAATATCCCCCCATCAATAACAGTCAATAAATATGCTGCTCATAACATACAGTGAGGGAAAAAAGTATTTGATCCCCTGCTGATTTTGTACGTTTGCCCACTGACAAAGACATGATCAGTCTATAATTTTAATGGTAGGTTTATTTGAACAGTGAGAGACAGAATAACAACAAAAAAATCCAGAAAAACGCATGTCAAAAATGTTATAAATTGATTTGCATTTTAATGAGGGAAATAAGTATTTGACCCCTCTGCAAAACATGACTTAGTACTTGGTGGCAAAACCCTTGTTGGCAGTCACAGAGGTCAGACGTTTCTTGTAGTTACATTTACGTCATTTAGCAGACGCTCTTATCCAGAGCGACTTACAGTTAGTGAATGCATATATTTTATTTAAAAAAAAATCATACTGGCCCCCTGTGGGAAACGAACCCACATCCCTGCCGGCCAAACCCTCCCCTACCTTGGACGACGCTGGACCAATTGTGCACCGCCCATGGGTCTCCCGGTTGCGGCTGGCTGCGACAGAGCCTGGACTCAAACCAGGATCTCTAGTGGCACAGCTAGCACTGCGATGCAGTGCCTTAGACCACTGCGCCACTAGTTGGCCACCAGGTTTGCACACATCTCAGGAGGGATTTTGTCCCACTCCTCTTTGCAGATCTTCTCCAAGTCATTAAGGTTTCGAGGCTGACGTTTGGTAACTCGAACCTTCAGCTCCCTCCACAGATTTTATATGGGATTAAGGTCTGGAGACTGGCTAGGCCACTCCAGGACCTTAATGTGCCTCTTCTTGAGCCACTCCTTTGTTGCCTTGGCTGTGTGTTTTGGGTCATTGTCATGCTGGAATATCCATCCACGACCCATTTTCAATGCCCTGGCTGATGGAAGGAGGTTCTCACCCAAGATTTGACGGTACATGGCCCCGTCCATCGTCCCTTTGATGCGGTGAAGTTGTCCTGTCCCCTTAGCAGAAAAACACCCCCAAAGCATTATGTTTCCACCTCCATGTTTGACGGTGGGGGTGGTGTTCTTGGGGTCATAGGCAGCATTCCTCCTCCTCCAAACACGGCGAGTTGAGTTGATGCCAAAGAGCTCGATTTTGGTCTCATCTGACCACAACACTTTCACCCAGTTCTCCTCTGAATCATTCAGATGTTCATTGGCAAACTTCAGACGGGCCTGTATATGTGCTTTCTTGAGCAGGGGGAACTTGCGGGCGCTGCAGGATTTCAGTCCTTCACGGCGTAGTGTGTTACCAATTGTTTTCTTGGTGACTATGGTCCCAGCTGCCTTGAGATCATTGACAAGGTCCTCCCGTGTAGTTCTGGGCTTATTCCTCACCGTTCTCATGATCATTGCAACTCCACGAGGTGAGATCTTGCATGGAGCCCCAGGTCGAGGGAGATTGACAGTTCTTTTGTGTTTCTTCCATTTGCGAATAATTGCACCAACTGTTGTCACCTTCTCACCAAGCTGCTTGGCGATGGTCTTGTAGCCCATTCCAGCCTTGTGTAGGTCTACAATCTTGTCCCTGACATCCTTGGAGAGCTCTTTGGTCTTGGCCATGGTGGAGAGTTTGGAATCTGATTGATTGATTTATTCTGTGGACAGGTGTCTTTTATACAGGTAACAAGCTGAGATTAGGAGCACTCCCTTTAAGAGTGTGCTCTTAATCTCAGCTCGTTACCTGTATAAAAGACACCTGGGAGCCAGAAATCTTTCTGATTGAGAGGGGGTCAAATACTTATTTCCCTCATTAAAATGCAAATCAATTTATAACATTTTTGACATGTGTTTTTCTGGATTTTTGTTGTTGTTATTCTGTCTCTCACTGTTCAAATAAACCTACCATTAAAATTATAGACTGATCATTTCTTTGTCAGTGGGAAAACGTACAAAATCAGCAGGGGATCATATACTTTTTTCCCTCACTGTACAAATGTTATGGACATACATAATCAGGCAATACTTTAGCTTATGTGACAGAGGACATTGGACAATAGTCATGAATACATTTACTCAATAAAATTGTATTTTTCAAATTATCTTTCTCAAAAACGTTTGTATATTGTCCCATACAATAATCTGTATAATCTATAAAAATTTACAATTTTGGCGACCCAACTGCAGGTTCACGACCCCAACTTTGAATCCCACTGTTATAGGTTGACTTGTTGTCTCTGGTTGTGATATGAGAAGATATAAATCCCACTACTTTAAATTATCTATGAGCGGTGGGAGGGATATGGGCGGTGGGAGGGATATGGGCGGTGGGAGGGATATGGGCGGTGGGAGGGATATGAGCGGTGGGAGGGATATGGGCGGAGGGAGGGATATGGGCGGTGGGAGGGATATGGGCGGTGGGAGGATATGAGCGGTGGGAGGGATATGGGCGGTGGGAGGGATATGGGCGGTGGGAGGGATATGGGCGGTGGGAGGGATATGAGCGGTGGGAGGGATATGGGCGGTGGGAGGGATATGGGCGGTGGGAGGGATATGGGCGGTGGGAGGGATATGAGCGGTGGGAGGGATATGGGCGGTGGGAGGGATATGGGCGGTGGGAGGGATATGGGCGGTGGGAGGGATATGGGCGGTGGGAGGGATAGTGAGAAAAAATTGTCCCTGAGCAGTGGACAGAACCGGGATTGATTCAGGAATCAACGGTGCATTGATATTTGTTTTCTTCTGGCTCAATGTTTCCTGACCGTTACTCAGTCAGGTTATTTACATCAGTTTGGATCTCACTATGGGCCGATGCGGGTGAAGTAGCACCTTGGGAAGTCAAACCAACATTACTTTTCACGGGGTACTGGGCCTAAGAAAATCGTAACTTTACTCCCAAATACAGATTAAATATCATACGATAACCTGGGTATGAGGACTCAGTATTATAGATTGACTCTATAGTAGTGGGACGGCAGGTAGCGTAGCAGTTAGACCATTGGGCCAGTAACCGAAAGGTCGCTGGTTTGAATACCCGAGCCGACAAGGTGGAAAATCAATGTGCCCTTGAGCAAGGCTCTTAAGCCTAATTTGGTCCAGGGGTGCTGTACTACTATGGCTGAGCCTGTAAAACAACACATTTCACTGCACCTATCTGGTGTATGTGACAATAAAACATATTTTATTTGTAAAAGGTTAAAATGGAAACCCACATCTAAAAGTCAAGTGCACTGAATCCATCCATTCATCCATTATGGAAAGTGTTGTCATGCTCTGAGAGACAGAAAGGGATTTGGTTTAAATATTTGATGCACAGCACCAGTGAGTGAAAGGAGGAACACTTGATTCCTTTGCAATGAGGGAAACCCCGTAGTCTACCCCTCAGCATACTATGCTGTCTGAACATACCCTGCAGGAGGTTGACATCCCCCTTTAACCTGTAGTCCTCCTCAACTACACCTGGTTCTGGACTGTAACTAATCTGTCGACTGCTTATGAATAATTGAGGGGAAAGACTTCTCCTTTGAGAAGTCACAATGCCGTAGCTTCCAAAATGGGTTGGTTGTACTATTTGGGGAATTTCTCAGAAAACACTTTAGACTTTGCAGGTTGTCTATTTTTAGAAACGATCAAAGCTGTTGGACTAACAAGATTTTTCTTGGAATAGAGAGAGGAATGGAACACTGCCTGCTCAGCTGGACTGACACAAAACTGCTTCTGGCAAGAAAATAGCCTGTCTAAAGGGGTTCTGCCTCCCATTTAAAGTGGGCATGAAGCCCTGTATTGTAAGGGTTCAGATGAGTTAAAACTCTGAATAGACTCATTATATATACATGCATTAATGAGAGCAGAAGTGATTTCAACCAGTGAACGCTATATTAATAATGGCTAATAACAAAATAAAGGAGAGAGTTTGAATGACCTCTTTAAATGTATTACCACATTGCCTACATCGCTAATGGAGGTGATGTCATCAACTTATGCAAAGTCTCAAACTGGAGAGGACTAAAAATACGGGGCCCAGTGCGTCAGGGCGGGGGTAAGAGCCAAGTCAGCTCATTATTAATTAAAATTGACGAATGTAAATGATTACCCCGCCAGGCTGTACCTTTTACAGTAATTTGGGCACAGTGGAGCGTTTTGGCATCGAGACGCTCTGTAATTGCTTAAACCTCACGCTGATTCCCCTTCTGTGGGTTTTAGGATATCTCCAAAATAAACAGGGGGAAAGTGAAAAGAGGGAATGAAGGAGAAACGGGGATGGCGTGCTAATTCCACCACCCAGAGTTCCCTAGCACAGCAGCACCTGCCATTAGAAAGGTGCTTCTCCTTATTGGGCTGCTGGGAGGTCGGAGAGCGACTGGAGGGGAAACAATTAGTCTATTTATACAGTACATGCAAAACAAGGTTTATTTCTATTTTCAAATCATCTGTATCATTGTCTGACAGCCTATCATTTACCCATGTCATCATACACGTCTGTAGACACGAGCACAGTGCAGCACACAGCAGGCCATTGTAGCAAATAACAGCCGTTTATTCCACAAATAGCCTGAACTAGCCTTCACCTGTAACTGTGAACCATAAGTAGGGGAATGCTGTGGTTCTTTGTCAGGTCTTCCCCTTCATCTGAAGAAATGAGAAGGTGGTGAAGGGGAGGTCTTCGATGGAATGTCTCCCACAGAGTTACATATGTTGCTGTACTTGTTATTCCTCCAATGCTCACCGGTGTCTGTTCTCCCTCTCTCCTAGCATGTCAGGACAACAGCAGTGGACGCTTCTGGCCGTCATGGCCCTCCTGGTCCTCACAGTGACAGCAGGCGAGGGGGGGAAAGCTGAGAAACAAGGTGAGAAACTGACAGATTGGTAGCAGTCAGACAGACAGCTGATATATGGATGGAGGGGGATCTCCTATTACAGTACCTGCTACAAGGTGTGAATGGTAATTTGATGTAAATCTCAAATCAGGTCAGATTTGTGCATAAATACACTTTAAGCATGGGGGCTCACTGTAGACTCACAATGACAGATGCATATCTCAGTGCTTATATATTTGAATACTTTGACCTTTCACTGTGGTAGTTTAGCTGTCGCTTGGCCTAAATGCAGCCCACATAATTATGTCCCAGACATGACTGTAGTATAAGGTTGGTGTGTGTGTGTGTGATCCTGCAGGGAAGAAGGAGCGTAAGTCGGACTGTGGGGAGTGGCAGTGGAGTGTGTGCGTGGCCAACGAGGGCGACTGCGGCCTGGGCACCAGGGAGGGCACACGCACTGGCACCGACTGCAAGCAGACCATCAAGACCCAGCGCTGCAAGATCCCTTGTAATTGGAAGAAGCAGTTTGGAGGTGTGTGTGTGTGTGTGTGGTCTTGGGGAGCGGACTCAAAACACATTTACAATACAGCACGAATATGACTGGTCTAGTGATTTTATGTCATCACACACAATGCAAATTTTGTCATATTTTTTGTTGTGTATCCATGTCCATTAAAGGGGAAAACATTCTGCCATTCAATGGAGTAGGATTTTTCAGTTTTGCTTCCAATTCAGTGTTAATGTATGGACATCCCCAGAGAATGATGGCCTGGTTCAGGAACAGCCTGGGTATATACAGTAGAGATACAGTATGTGTGTCATCTCTAAACAGAGCATGAGCTACCTGCCACTTTCCCATGTGTAAAGGACATCACGCTGCTTGCTTAGTGAGTATCACTTCCTCCTGAACCCAGGATCTCTGCTTTGCTAGCACACGTGACCGCCCCTCTGAATTGTCTTACCAGTCAGTGCCACGTGAAAAGCTAGCTATTTGCTGGCGCAAGTGGGGACACTTCAAGCTGAGGAGTATGTTTCACACATCCCTATGTGCTACACGTGTTCACAGCCACATTATAGGTACAGAGGCACACGCTTTTAGAGCCCACTGTTTTGAAGATCCCTGTAGGATTCCCAGAACAATGGTCCTGTCAACCCCTCCTCATCCCACTCTTCCCCCCTCCGCTCCCCTCAGCCGAGTGCCCTGGGATTTCAGAGCCAGGTGACAGCGGGCCGAGCTTTTATCTGAGAGGACTGGGGAAACAAGTGTCACAGCCAAGAGGGAGCTACGCCAGAGCCCAACAAAAGGAAGGGAGAGAGAGAGGGATTGAGGGAAGACAAACACACATACACACACACACACACACACACACCCGCACGAATGCGGACACACACATTCTTATACACAAGAACGGGGCATGGCTGTCCTTTCCTGGAACAGCCCTGCATCCTCGGGGGAGGAGTTTAAGGAGGACTCTGAATATAATGTAAAATAAGATCCTTAATGAAATCCAATCTGTAGACTACTTAAAAGTTTTCCTTACATAAAGAGAAGCAAAGATAAAGAGATAGAATGGAGGCCCTCTTTGAAAGGCAGAGAATGCCAGACAGTCTGTGTATGGGAAAGACAGATGGAATCTTCAGAGTGGAGAATAAAGGAGACAATCCATACACTGGCTAATAACACGATGCACCAGTTGGTGGTTGATAAAGAAAGTCCTGGGGGTGAGAATAGTTGGTCCTGGTGTTTTCGAGGAGAAGATCAGATTATTTAATGGATAAAGCTATAATAAAGCAGACATTTTATGAAAAAAATGCCTTTCCTACTAAAAGAAAGGATGTTCCACAACAGCAGCTCTCTGAGCTTGTGGATCCAGATCTTAATTGCTTATTCTAGGCCAAAATATGTAATTTAATTTAATTTGCTGCTTGATCAGTTGTAGTCAACCTATCGCATGTCTTCTGGGTGCTACAATCACCATAATACAGGCAACCTGGACTCAGGAGTAGACATAACATAGTAAATAAAAATCTGGGACGCTCAAATTAGTATGATATGTTATGTACTGCAATTTATACAATATATTACGAATTGGCAATACTCATGATATGTTACGAATTCCAATTTATTGTGAGTAATGTTAGCTAGGTGGCTAATGCTAACATTAGCTATGTGGCTAACATTAGCGAGGCTAGGGGTTAGGGTTAGGGGTTAGGTGAAAGGGTTAAGGTTAGGGTTAGAGGAAGGGTTTTCTAACATGTGAAGTAGTTGTAAAGTAGTTACAAAGTAGTAAGTAGTTGCAAAGCTGCTAATTAGCTGAAATAGTCTATGATGAGATTTGAACATGCAACCTTTGGGATCTTAGATGTTTGCGTTATACGCCTACCCATCATTCCGACCAACCACCCTCCATTCGTTTTTTGCCTTAAGTAACCTTCTGTCTTATGTAACAATACCAAATGTATATTATGTTACGCCTAGTCTATGAGACCAGCCTGCTAAAGGGGAGCTTGCGTTAGCACTAATGGGTGACAGAAGCAGAGTGCCAGTAAATGTGAGTTTTTGTATCTTAACCTATACATGTATGTCTGTGGCTGTAACAATCCTGTCAAATGTTTTGTATTGTACATGTGTGTCCGTTGTAACCATCCCTCTGTAGGTGAATGCAAGTATGACTTCCAGGCCTGGGGAGAGTGTGACATGGCGACGGGGAAGAAGAACCGGACAGGGGTGCTGAAACGCGCTCTCATGGATGCCACCTGTCCTAACACAGTGAGCGCCACCAAGCCCTGCGGCAAGATCCCCAAGACTAAGCTGCAAGGTAGGCTGAGTGGGAGTGTGGGACATTATACCAGCAGAGCCATAGATTTACATATATAGTACACATGTCTCTACCAGTACTGTATATCCTGAAGGATTTGAATGGTAATCTAAACCACTGCAACGGGAACACATGTTTAGTGAATGTTTAACTTACAATACCCGGAAATGGTGTAGATACCAGTCAATATATCACTGGGCAAAAAATCTATATACAGTACATGGTTGGAGAGGACACAAAACGTAGTCGAAGGATCCATTTTAAGCACAATAGTCAATACATTGGAGAGTGAATCAGTCTCCTGAGTGGCGCAGTGGTCTAAGGCACTGCATCGCAGTGCTAGCTGTGCCACTAGAGATCCTGGTTCAAATCCAGGCTCTGTCGTAGCCGGCCGCGACCGGGAGACCCATGGGGTGGCGCACAGTTGTCCAGGGTAGGGGAGGGAATGGCCGGCAGGGATGTAGCTCAGTAAATTATAAATTATGTATGCGCTAAATGACGTAAATGTAAATGAATCTCCATAAATGTGTGGAAGCGTTGGAAACGGATATTACTCCCGGTTAATTAAACCATCAGAAAAAGACCATTTTCACCTGCTCCCTTTGTGCTTTATATTTAAAGCACGTTGCCACTTTCAGTAAACTTTTTTCACCCTATAACCTTGCTAACGTATAGTAATTAGCATATTATTTGGCAGTACTTTCACAGCTCACACCGATTACATCCTGCTGAAGATTCTAAATCCTCTGAATGATTCATGCTGCGATAGTGCTAGACTTGTCAGATATTCATATTTAATCCATCTTCACTATGGTGGAATTAGCCCCTTCACTGAGCCTAAAAAGTTCAGTGGGAGTGATTTCTATAAGTCTCCAACTAGGGCGAACTAAGTATTGAGCAGTACAAGTATCAAAATGTAATTCTGCATTCTCTCAGAAAGACATCTGTACTCGTCCATTTAAAGAAGACAATTTGAGTCTCTTTCAATTATGTAAAGCAGTGAGACTGAGATGGTCATATGAGATAGTCCAAATAGATCTACTTATCACAGAACATGACATGGAAGATTGCAGATTGTGGTTTTAGTTGGCAATTCGCCCAACTGTCATTATAGATTTCTAATGTATTTAGTCTCGGTTCATTTCACCTTTATGATACAATGAACTAGATGAGTTTCTTAATAGAATAATGACATTTTGATATAAATTAAATTGCATTTTCAATATTTAGGTGAGTCACAGTTAGTCCTGTTTGTCTAACTACTTCATTCAATGCGCTGATGAACACTGGCATTCATTATTCTTCAAACAGTGTTTAACATAAGAAATGCATTTTTTGCTATTCAGTTTGTTATAAGATGTATACCTCATGTCCAAACTTGATAAAATGTTCCAAAAGTAAATCAGATTGATACTTTAGTTCAATACTCCATCATTAATACAATGGCAGAATGGTACCAAAATGTGGAGGCCAACACACAGATGATCTATTTTCCCCACATAAAGGCTTTATAAACAGCTCCCACTTGTCCGTTATTTAGCTGATGACTCCAACTGTTAAAACCAATCAAGTGAGAGCAGAAGTTGTTTAAAAATCGAATGAATGCTCCATGATGTTGCCAATAAAGGACTCATGAGGCTAGTGTGTACATTATGTCCAATCTGACTGCGTTGTGAGAAGTAGGCTACTGTGGTGATATGTGGAGAGTGTGAACCTGGAACTGGGTTTGGCAGCAGCCCTGACAGTAATCTGTTATATGAGAGGGTGTGCCAGAACAGGACAGAATCTCCAGGAGTGACGGGACAAGCACCTCATTGTGTTTTAGGCAGGCGGCTAACAGTTAAGACAGTTTTCCTGCTCGAGCACAGAGAAAAACATGCACTCCTGCCAATCTGATTGGGATTTTGGGTTCAATTCAAGTTTCCTTCGCATCCTAATAACCTGGGAGTTAGGGAAATCAAAAGGGTAAAAAGCTGGTAAGACAAATCTCACTGTGAGGGGAAAAAAACATGTCAGATTGACAGTGGAGTGGAACCCCTGGTTTGGGTAATGGTTCTCGAAAAAACGACAATATCTTTACACATAAGCCGAGCAAAGCCTATTTAGGATGTCACGTAAGGAATCTGATCCAAATTAAAATAATATTTGTGCTGGGGTATTTCTTTGGCGCACATGTATTTCAGTGACAGAAATAGCGAGGTGACACACAGAAATAACATTATTTCTACAGTGACTAACATTTCATCATAATCTCTATACAGTGTGTGTATATGTGTGTGTGTGTGTGTGTGTGCGCGCGTGCGTGCGTGCACAAGCACATGAGCAGGACTCTATAGCACTGTAGAATTATCATATACTCCCAAATGAATCCTGTGTGATGAAGGCCAGTCCTGTTTTACGTCAGGCCTGCTGCCCTGGGGAGGGTGAGAACCACAGTTTGAAAGGAGGAGGGAGGGATGACAGTGGAGGAGAAGAATGGCGAGCGTTGAAAAGAGAGACCTGCTATCTGAGTGTATGATTTCCCATGTCTGCCAGTTGACAGATAAGCCCTGGTAAGCTAAGGGGTTACTGGGAAACAGAGAGGCTGACGATGTGTGTGTGTGTGTGTGAGTGTGTCAGTGAGTGCGTGTATGTGCTTGCCTCTGTGTGTGTGTTGGAAGGGGATTACAGGCCAGGCAGAGTCGCAGAGGAGGGATCAGAGGACTTGTAATGAACCCCGGCTACAGAGTGAGGGACTATCTCACTTCCGGCTGGGGCCACCATATCCGCCCAGTCATATTTGCAATTCTAAACAGCCACCTTGTCTGCTGCTGCCAGGAGCAATGGAGAAAACATCTGTCAGGCCCATAGTCTTGAGGAGACAATGCAGCGAGGCAGCGAGGGAGTGATCTGAGATTCAGTGTCAGCTTCTCCCTTGTCTGACATCAGGTAGAGACGGGCCCAACGGAATGAAACGGAAAGGCCGGAGAACAGAGAGTGACAGAAATGAAGCAGAAATGAAACATTATGAATACCTGTAGAATTCTCCTATTCTCCTCCCTCCTTACTCAAAAGAATGAACAGGAGAGCCACAGTGGGGAGCGGAGAAAGTCAGAGATGATTTGGGGGGCTTTATAGTTGTTTTGGGGCCGGCGATGGTTTATCATTGCCCTGAGAAGGGCTGTGTTGTTGTGTCTCTGTGTACGAGACAGCCCATTCAGACACTGAATTCAGTCTTATTGCACTGGGCCTGTTTCACGGCATCCCGGTTCAAAACACATTCTCTCCGAGCCGCTCTGATTATTATGAGTCTGTGTCAAAAGTGCAGTGGCAGAAATGAGAATGGCGAGAGTACACAGTAATGTGCCTATGCAGCAGAAAGCACTCCGGCATGGTGAGAGCTCCAATCTCACAGACGGGGCTCTCAGAGAGAATGTGTTTCTCTCTGTCTCCCTAGGGAACCAAATCTGCTGACAAAGACACAGGCAAAAACACAGTTAAACAAATGGAGAGAGGAGCAGTTTCCTGTGTATTTGAATGAACACCCACATCCCAATCTCCAAATTTACAGAACTCTCTTGGCTTTTCCACAATATGATTGCAATACGTGTGCTTATGAGAAATGTATAGATTAGATACCAGGTCCCTGGGGCATTGACGTCAGCATTATATTTGAGGAGGATTCTAGTGATTGCACACTCATTATGCATGTTAATGGCACATGCAACATCTGGTAGGCCATCATCAATCAGTTAGACACTTGCAATTCATGAGTCATCTCTAGGTCTGTGCATTGGCCTGATGCATATCGGCCCTTACAACAGGTTCATTTATGCCCACTTATTAATGATTTGTCAATTCTATACAAGCAAGTAATCCTTAATTATGTATTTACCGATGGATTGCATGTTTATGTTTTATCAGGGACAAAAGATTAGCATCTGGATGATTTACAATACTTTAGATGATGATTATCATCACATCCTTCACATTAATGCTCCATTGCTGATCGGATGTTTCACATAGATTATTAAAGGGCATGTAAAGGATAAGCAAATGATTACTCAATGTTTACATGACTTTGTTAATGTTTAATGCTGTCATAAATGGCTTATTGTATATGGGTTGTGTTGGTACTGTATATTGGCTAACGCTGCATTGGCGGTGAATAGATCAATTAATGTGCTGTAAATTCAAATCCAGTTTGAATCATTCTAATAGTAGTATTTTTTAAATGTTTTATGTTGAGGAAGTTTTTTCTGATTAGCTGGAAAGGCTTTCATCAACAAAGTGATGTGGGAGGATCTTAAACTAGTGGCAAGTGGGAACTTGCTTTAGATCAGGTACAGAGACGAAACAAACAGGTGTTGATTAGCCAGTTGACATCCTCATCTGTTCCCGCCCACCAACAACATCCCACCCTGTAATCTATAATGATAGGAGCTCCGGGGGGAAAGAGACTTTAGGAGATGAGTCGTGACTTTTCCTGGTTGTTTACTTCCCCCCTCACTCTCTTCTAAACACAGACAGGCAGACAGACACAGATAGACAGACAGGCAGACAGACACAGACAGACAGACAGACAGGCAGGCAGGCAGGCAGGCAGGCAGGCAGGCAGGCAGGCAGGCAGACAGGCAGGCAGGCAGGCAGGCAGGCAGGCAGGCAGGCAGGCAGGCAGGCAGGCAGGCAGACAGACAGACAGACAGACAGACAGACAGGCAGGCAGGCAGGCAGGCAGGCAGGCAGGCAGGCAGGCAGGCAGACAGGCAGACAGGCAGACAGGCAGACAGACAGGCAGACAAGCAGACAGGCAGACAGGCAGACAGGCAGACAAGCAGACAGGCAGACAAGCAGACAAGCAGACAAGCAGACAGGCAGACAAGCAGACAGACAGATAGATAGATAATGTAGATAGATAGACAGACAGCAGAATATGTAGAGGGGGAAGTTATATGTTGCTCCTCCTCATCAGACCAGAGAGAGGGGTGGTCTGGACTGTGGTTCCTGTCACGGCTGCAAGGTACCAAAGCCGCTCTTGTGGGACGATGATAAACCACTTTTCATATTTGTCCACATGCACAGTAAACCTGCACTCCTCAGGCCATTAACAACACACCCAGGGAATGAGTGAGAGAGACAGGAGCTTGAAGTGGAGTGCCAGTTAAGGCCCATACTTAAACAATTATCAAAATATATTCCCTGTTTGAAGACCAATAACAAGTTTCACTAAAACCCAAATGGTTGATGATACCTGAAAAACTGGCAAATTCACTTTTCATGGAAGACTGTCTGAAAGGCAGATTATGATCTTCAAAAATCTTCTGAATGCAGGGTAACTGACAGTATGGATGTAGATTCTAACCTGATGCTCACTTGTTCTTGCAGACGCCAAGAAGCCGAAGCGGGAGGGGAAGAAGAGGGAGCGTACTCTGATGGACTAGTGGTGCATCATGGGAAGCAGGAAGTGAAAGGTGATGCTTATACTGCCCTATCTCAACATGTCCTATTTGTTTGTCCTGTAGGATAGTAGTGATAAAATGTATTTCTTTCCTAATTTCTCATAGGAAAATATTGTAGGGGATTTAATACTCTTTGTGAATAATGCAAATTAAGCATTTCTTACTAAAATGCTTACCTAATAACATTTTAGAAAAACAAAATCAATTGGATTTTTTTCCATATTACATAACATAATTTTTGTTTGAGTTAACAAAATTATTCTCACTCAAATTAAAAATCCTTTCTTGCATGGCTTGATTTAAAGCGGCTTAAAGTTAAAACCTCATGCCTTTACTGGGGTTTTAAAGGTTATTTTGTTGGTACCCTCAACAGCAAAATTGCTAAAAACCTTTGTAACCATTTTTGAGGGCATACATTATTAACATGAAACATAAGTACTCATTGATGTAAAGGAAATTCCTTTCAAAAGTTATCTACAGTGAAAGATGTAAACTATTGTCAGATGACTGTATAAATTAGCTACTGTACTGTACACGTGTTAGTGTGTAAGATATTGTGTCCAGTATTAGTTATTCCTGTTATTATACCTCACTTTGTAGTTCCCTTGCTCTCCAGTTGAACTCTGAGTAAAACTGTTATTGTAGTTTCCAACTGGAGTTGACCTGTCCTAATTATCGTTTACATTTAAAAAAATAAAGTTTGAAATTATGTCCAAATATGTGTGATGTTTACTCACCCTGATTGAAATAATTGCATGTTTATATGAAATGATGGAAGCTTAACAATTTCGACCTAACAAGTGATACATTTCTCCACACCACTATCATTTCCATAATCTGGACACAAAATGCCATGAAACACTTTTCATACATTTTATTTGAATTGATTTAAAAAATCAATATGGCACAATAAATCCACTGAATATGGTTAATATTTTACAGCTTCATAAGTGGCCAGTGATATTAACACTCAGGTTCATTGTCCAGAACAATTAAACAATCAACTAATGGCGCAAAGGAAATCATTAACATTATTACTGTACATTAGGGGTGAGGGAGTATCATATTAGGATGAGGGAGGGTGAGAAGGGAACATTCAGATAGCTATTAAACACGTGTAGACCTATATACATTTCAACTGTACCTCATCCAAATTACATATAATGTATACTATAGAGATATATACAATTCAAACAATACGATTTTAACAGACAATATATCAACCGTATTAGGAGCCATGAGCCACAGTGGATGAGCGCACAATAATACGATTTACATACTGACGCAACTGAAAAATGAACACCCAGTAAACTCGAAGAAAATAAAGGAGCTATCTAGAACCTAAAAGGGTTCTTCGGCTGTCCCCATAGGATAACAATTTTAAGAACTATTTTTGGTTCCAGGTAGAACCCTTTTGGGTTTCATGTAGGTCCCTTTCCACAGAGGGTTCTACGTGGAACCAAAAAAGGTTCTCCCTGGAACTAAAAAGGGTTCTCCTATGGGGACAGCTGAATAACCCTTTTGGAAGAGAGTACAATTTATATACATTTCCCACACTGCAGGTTGTTATCATTTGTATTCCATTTGTCCGTTTGAAGAGACATTCCAGTGAAGTCACACCTACAATGGTTCAAAATGGTTAATTCCCTCGAGACAAGACTTTGAATATGTTTCAATAACAATTCCCCCAGATATCTGGAAGACGTCCAGACGTTTCCAATACTACACTGCAAGTTGTAGCAGCTGGTCTCACAGTTTCTCCCTACGGTCAGTCTGTGTCCCTTTTCGCTCATCACTCATTTACAAGTTGAGACAAAATGGATGCCGAACACAAATCCCTCTTGGCTGATCATCAGCACTTCATTGTTTGTCAGTAATAGATTTTTTTCTCTACAGATACAGCAGGTTACCAATTGATTCTCCTCTTCGACTGATCGGCAGTCTCACAAAGCCCAAACATGGGACAGAGTTAGAAAAAAACAAGCGGGACAGTTGAGTCTACTTTAGTTCAGTTTCAAATGTCAAAAGGCAGTGGTCCGTTCTCTAGAAATCATTTTCTCAGAATTGCGTTTGTTTTTCTCATCCACTTCTTTCCCACCATATTATTGTCACTCCAATAAACACATGTTCAGTCTGGATGCAGTACTCACCTAACACATACTGTTACACTGTTCAATTCTATATTTTGTACAACAATATAATAGATATAGCTTTATAAAATGTGATACAAAATGTACAGTATGATGATCATATGTGTTTAGGCAAAAATAAATGTTTGTCTTGTATCTTTATCTTTCAGAGTGTCTTCAGAAGCCACTTGCTTTTGAGACACTTTTCATACGGGGAATGTGAGGACAGAAACAACATCGTTTGTTGAATCCTTTAGTGTTTCCTGCCCCCCTGAATGCAATGTGTGGCTTGTGTTTCTATGGGGTTGTCTTTATTTACAGATGCCACTTGGTGCTTTGACATGCTAAGGTTCTCTTATAAATCAAAGCATGTACCCACCCACACATTCTATTGTACACTGACACATGCAGACAGACAGACAGACGCACACACACACACACACACACACACACACACACACACACACACACACACACACACACACACACACACACACACACACACACACACACACACACACACACACACACACACACACACACACACACACACACACACAGTCTTGCACAGCTAACCTTGTGGGACATACAATTCAGTCCCATTCAAAATCCTATTTTCCCTAACCCCTAACCCCAAACATAACCCTAACCCTAACCTTAACCCAAAAAACTAACCCTAACCCTAAACCTAACCCTAGCTCCTAACCCTAACCCTAAACCTAATTCTAACCCTAACACTAATTCTAACCTTAACCCTAAACCCCCTAGAAATAGCATTTGACCTTGTGGGGACCAACAAAATGTCCCCAGTTGGTCAAATGTTTCTTGGTTTACTATTCTTGTGGGGAGTTCTGGTCCCCAAAAGTAGTTAAACACATCCACACACACACACACACACACACACACACACACACACACACACACACACACACACACACACACACATATAGGATATATGGATACAGACAGCTCAAGAGGTATGTTTAGATATGCAGAAAAATAGAAACATTTTGACATAGAATTAAGCATACTGATTATGGCTCTAGATTGCAGAAAAAAGCTGTTTCAGGTGTTTGAAAAATGCCAAATTCTCTAACTTCCGGACAGGAGGCATAGCCCCCCTCATGACCACCCCCCTGCCAACCTGACATACTTTGTGCCCCCTCAGATTCTACACACACACACACACACGCTAAAGAACCCTCCAAACCTCCAGGGATGAAATAGATACATGTTTTCCCCCTTTTACTGAACCTGTGCCTTCCACGACCACAATGAAGAAGGAGAAGATAAATCTATTAGGCTTTAGAAGATCTTGTGCTTTTCTACATCCATGACTGTCACCTTAAATTGCACCACCATCTTTCAAAGATTTCATCAACTGAAAATATAAGACATCAATTTAAATATCAATGAGCAATTATAAGAATGGGTAATAAGGCACTTGAAATTGCTCAGTATACAATGTGCCGATATATTGTCTGTTTCAGATACACTTCACATACCACATCGCCTTGGAAACATGGCTATAAGTGGCAGAAGTAGCCCAACTATCTCAACTGGAAACAGAGACTCAGGATGCTCCCATCTCAATGGGCAACTACCCTCTGCTCAAGAACAGACCAAACAACACAGAAACAATGTAAATAAATACTCTTTCACACTTTTGTCAAGTACACTATCAAAACAACACAATTATAGCTAACTAACTAACTAACTAACTAACTACTAAACCAAAAAATCCAAAACATCAACCACAGTCATACATTTAGGGAGAAATAAATCTCCCTAAAAAGGTGTAGCCCTTTGAAACAAGCCGTGTGAAGAGGAGCCCATCTAGCTCAGACGGCACATGATGATCTGTTGACGCCATCGAGACAATGTTTATGTGATGAGAGGGAATTATAACAGTGGAATGAGGCGTCATTGTACGTCGACAAGTGAATCCACTCGATGAAAAATACACCCCACCACATGGACAGAGAGCTATGTCCTGTTGTTACATTATGGTAATAAAAAGTCTAGCCAAAATCCATCTGAGAGTTACTGTTCTCCATCATTTTGTTTCCATCATTCTCTAGACTATACAGTAGTGTGTGATTCCTGAAGGATGGGTCATTTATTTTGTGGAAACCTTTGGCTGACCCTGTCTGAAATGGCTGACAGTATCTAAACATGGTACCTAAGATGTGAGAGCGTGTTGTGTATCCTGTGGACGACAGGCCGCCTTTCTGCAACTGTGACTACAAAGGCGGGCTTATCGGGCCGTACAAAGTGGACACCGCAGGATTTATTTTGTCCTATTAGTCAAACAATATGCTGTTGACGGGTGAGGAGTGCTAAAGGGGTGTGAGCTTTCCACTGTGTCTGAAAGCAGCTGAAAGAACATTCCGCTGAGACGCAGTGAGTGACAGCCATCTTGTCTGGGGGCGGTGAACCCCATCCATCCATAGGTGATAAATGGCTGTCACTTCCCATCATACACCCTGATAACTGTTCTCAAAAAAGACCCAGACCACCAGTTGTGTTGGAGAGCACTTACTTTCTTGCTGGTATCACTCAAACAACAGTTTAGCCTGAGATGAATCAGACATTCCGTTCTGGGAAGCTAGGAGGCTCTTAGCAACACCAACCACTGAGACGTGTGACAGATGACACCCAGACATGGGTCCACTTATCAACCTGACGGATGGCTGGATTGTGAACTTGGATGGATGCCTCGCGCACACTGCTGGGCTCGTGCAGTCAAACAGATTGACTGAATTATACGTGCCAGGCTTCCAGAGGATAACCTGCATTTAAATAAGGAAGATTGCAAGGATTCAGATGATGTTCATCCTCTTGCACTTCCTTTGCCATCACTATTTCCATTAAAAGCAGAATTTATTAATAATTACTCATGACCTCAATTTTGTGTTATTTTGATGCCTCTAGTGAATTTGCAGTAGGTTGCGTTGTCTTTTATCTTTATAATATTGCGGGCGATGTTATTCATAACAGTGTCATTAAGGGGGAGGAGACACTGGGGGACAATGTCAGAGAGAGAGAGAGAGACCGAGAGAGAGAGAGAGAGAGAGGGGGGGAGAGAGAGAGAGTGAGGAGAGAGAAAGAAGAGAGAGAGAGAGAGGGGGAGAGAGAGAGAAAAAGAGCGAGAGAGAGAGAAAGAGGGGGAGAGAGAGAGAGAAAGAACGAGAGAGAGAGAGAAAGAGGGGGAGAGAGAGAGAGAGAGAAAGAGAGAGAGAGAGAGAGAGAGAGAGAGGGTGAGGGAGGGGAGGGAGATAGGGATAGTAAATGCCTTTAAACAATGTCCTGATATAGGGGACGTCACAGTCACACATAACGGGATCAGGAGCGAGTGGGACACTAAGTGGTACGGGAGGGGAGGGGCTGTGTAAACCCAGCGTGTAATGGCCAATCTTTAATCTCCAGTAGGTGTTCCACATCATTTTATAATCTGATCAGGCTCATGGTGAGTTTCCATTATAGGCCTGTCCCATATCTCTCTTTTAGGAGACTGCCTTAAAGGGCTGCTCAATGCGGGTGTAATGTCTGTTAAGCCCCCCTAGCAACCAACTTGGCGACCATCCCATGGCTGCTTTATAATCATTAATTAAATTGGAATTCATTAGCATGTTACAGATAAATGGACTGTGTTGGAGATTAGCATTCGGTGTGGACGAAATGCATGGAAACGAACAGTATGGCACAAAAACATGGGAATTCTAGTATCGCATTATTTCTAAAGTCATTAGACTGTGATCACAGTAAAACTAACATACATAAACAATACATACAACTTAATCTATATTCATGTGATGAAATACACACACATGCACACACACACACACACACACACACACACACACACACACACACACACACACACACGTAGATGAATTACTATATCTAACATCAAGTAGCCCTTATAATTCACAAGGCCATGGCCTGTGATTATTAGTGTTTAACAACAGAAACACACTGAAATAACCTCTAAATCTCCACGATATGACACTCTATCAATCACTCTACAACCTTGGTAACCCCTACCAAACGAATACAAACCACCTCTGACGACAGCAAGACAAAAATACAATCCTCTTCAATCTTTCGCTTCATTATCGGTCAGGACTGACATACAACAGGTGGGTGGCTCTTGCTGTAACATCTGCAACATAGCGGGATCAAATTATGTTGAGTATCCCCATGCCTGTGTCACAGAAACCAATCTCAGAGGAATGTCCCAACTCATCCCTGGAAAAGCACAAGATCCCTTCCTGTAGAATCTAATAGGCGTTTGGCTCCAAGCCCCTGCCAACTGCCACCCTCTGAATTAATTTACAAGCTCCAAGCATCAATACACTTTTAGAAAAAAGGGTTCCAAAAGGGTTCTGCGGTTGTCCCTATAGAAGAACCCTTTTTAGTTCCAGGCAAAACCCTTTTTGGTTATAGGTAGAACTCTCTGTGGAAAGTGTTCTACATGGAACGCAAAAGGGGTTCTTCAAAGGGTTCTCCTATGGGGACAACCGAATAACCCTTTTTGGTTCTAGATAGCACCTTTTTTTCTAAGAGTGTAGACAATCTGACAGAAAAAATATCTTAATATACGATCAAATAAACATAAAACTCGTCATGAAATGTAAGCGATAAAATCGCTATCATCTAAAATGATGTGGAAAACAAATGACAAGCAAAATAACGTACTTGAACAATGCCTTTTTGGATGTATTTTTACATTATCTATTTATTTGTTTAGTTATGACCTTTTTTCACCTTTTTCTTCGGTGGAAAGAATATACTTTTTCACAGCAAGCACCCTAACCTCCGTCCTACATTGTGGTGGGTGGTGACCCTGGTCAGCCCTGGTCTCTGTCCTGCTATGCCCTTCAGGGGCCTCTTATGGTCCATCGCTGGAGATAGGAGGGCTCCCAGCCATGTTACTCAATCGTATATGAACATGCCAGAGAGGCAATTTAGACAAGCTGCTCCGCTTCATATGTCTCCAACACAGAGTGCCACTGGAATACAGAAACAGCTTGTAGGATGTACTGTATGTCCTTGTGCTGTCGTTTCTGGCGGACATCTCCACTGAAACTGTGTGATGGATCATTCTGTCACGCTCAGACAGATGCGCACACACACACACACACACACACACTAACACACATTTACATTTTGCGTATACATTGATATGTACAGGTTTCTTTTTTTTTTTACACTGAATTTCAAACGGGAGGTTTGTGCATTCAGTCAGCCCTATTTTCCCTTAGCATTGGCATTGTGCAGTGCAGAGCTCTCTATCCTTTTCATGTTCTGTCTATTTGTTCTTCTGGCTGTGTGCTTCTTTGTAAGTCTTATGTCTCAACAGTTGCATCACAAATCTCATACATCAGAGTCAAACCCAACATGGCTGCAGGATACGTGTTGTCTTATGAGCCGTAGAGTTGAAACAAAGAAAAGGAACCGCATCATAAACCTCTCTCACACACACACGCACACGTGCACGCATGCACATACACACATACACTCGCAGCCATATTCATCTAGCTGACCTAATGTTTTTGTATTGGCAGAGGAGGAGATGTTTGAATGTCTTTTTGAAAGTGACATTGCAGAGGGCATAGCAGGCGGGGTTGATGGTGCTGTTGATATAGCACAGCCAGTAGCCGATAGTCCAGACCGTGCTGGGGATGCAGCTGGAGCAGAAGGTGTTGATGAGCACCATGACATTGTAAGGGGTCCAGGTGGCCACGAAGGCCACTAGGATGGCCATGATGGTACGGGTCACCTTCTTCTCCCGAGACGGTGGCGCTTTCTTCTTTTTGGGCGGCTGCTTGGTCATCTTCACTATTTTCCGTGCCACGTGGTTCTGCTTCTCCGTGGCAGGGACGATCTCCACCGTGGCGTTGGAGGGCGTGTAACAGTCCCCCTTGGGAGAATTGGTCTTAATCTTGATGCAGGTGAGTTTGGAGCCGCCTGCCTTGGCCCGGTGGCGGGTTGGCTGCTGAACGAGCTCGGCGTTGCAGTTTGCTCTGGATGGCACCACTTCCTCGTCTTTGTGGTTGGACGCAGCTGCACTGCCAGATGTCGAGTCGTTGGAGCTCTCTTTCTCCTCTCCGTGGGCACAGTTCTCCCTGCCCCCATCCTCTCCCTCCATCTCCCCCTCTCCACCCGTGGTGGACGGGCCCTTGCCGTTCTGCAGTTTTCCGTCGTGCTGGTTGGCCACGTCATCTGTGGCCTGGGTCCTGCCCTGCTCTGTGTCCTCTGCTGTCATGTTGTTGTTGATGGGCTTGGCAGTATTACTGCCCCTTGCCTGCTCGGTGGACAGGGCCTCTGGGTTGGGCCCTGACGGCTTCCTGGTCTCCTTCTTCACCCGGCTTTTACTGGCTATAGAGATCTGTATGTAGAGAATGACCATGATGATAACAGGCAGGTAGAAGGCTGCGATGGCCGTGCCGAAGGTGACTGCTGCATTAGAGAAGAACTGAATGTAACACTCCCTCTCAGGCACTGTCCGCCCGCCCACGATGAACTGCCAGAAAAGGATGGCCGGGGCCCACAGAATGAAGGAGAGGACCCAGGCAGCAGCAATCATCATCCCTGCCATCTTGGTGGTCCTTTTGACAGGGTAGCTGAGGGGCTTTGTGACGCAGAAGTATCTGTCAAAACTGATGATGAGTAGGTTCATGACAGATGCGTTACTCACCACATAGTCCAAGGCTAACCACAGATCACACACCACAGGCCCTAAGGGCCAGTAGCCAATCACTATGTAAACTGTGTACAAGTTCATGGAACACAGCCCGATGATTAGGTCAGCACATGCAAGGCTGAATAAAAAGTAGTTGTTGACAGTCTGTAGGTTCCTATTAACCTTAATGGAAAGCATGACCAGGATATTTCCAATAACGGTGACCAGGCTGAGGGACCCAGCCACCAATACAATGAACACCACCTCCACAGTCTTGTATGGGCTTTCGGGTTCAATGACAGGCCCTGCGTCATTGCCTTCAGAGGCATTCCAGTAGGTGAAGTTGGTGAAATTGAACATCTCCATTGCATCTGGTCTTGGGGATGTTCTTCTATTCAGTTGGAATTTAAGCTTTGAATCACCTTTGCAACTATGGAGGGAAACAGAGGAAAACAATGGATTAGATAATTAAGTAGCCTACATGCATGCATCATCATTCTAATTCGGGGAAACTACTGCAAACTAGGGATACTTCCACACATATAATATCATGAACATGTATCATTATTTAATAATAATTACTGTGTGTGACAAGGTGACTAGCGGAGATGTGCTACGAAAAACAAACGTATTTACAAACAACGACAAGGACTAATGAGATTTTCAAGTTAAAACATGACATTTGTCAACTTACTGGTGGTGTATTGCTGCTCAAAACAGGCCTGGTAAACAAAAACTATTGTATCCTACATGGGAGGAGATACTTTCAAAAGGACAACAAGCCACATACTGACAACAGTTACAAGATAAGACCCTTTTTGTCTCAACAAAAGAAAACAACACCGCAAGTGAGATGTATTACCTCCTATTGTTTACAAAAAAGCAATTGAATTGACAGACCAAGACATTTTTCTCTTGTGGTGTGCAACGACATCTATCACTGGTAGGCTATGATTCAGTGTAGGCCTAACAGGAGCTCCCATCATCTACAGTAGCAATACACTCTCTTACTATGTTCTTCCTTCCACCATTTCACTTGATGTTTTCACCCTGCACCTGATGAGCTGTGTGTGTTTCTGGCAGGTGAGAGCTGGTAGGATTATATCTAGCTGTGTTTGGGGATGGGCTCTGCAGCTCAAAGAAAATACAAATTGATCCATGTGTTTCCAGCCCCCTAGTATTTTACCTTGTTTCCTGGCATGTAGTCTCACAGTAAAGTGTTTGGAGGGAACGTGCTCTCAGAGGGAGGCTCTGCATGTTGCTACATCTCTGACAGTTTAATAATGGTTCAACTGATGGGCAGGGAGATCTCATTTGGTGTACAGCATCTGACTGAGTAACACAGATTGTCTCTGTGTAATTTGTCACTTTGAGTAGTTGTTTTGTGATACTGGATCGTTCAGCGACCTGTTTGACTGTCACCATGCACAATTGATTGATCTGAATGGGCCTAAATGAGGAGATATTGGCTGACAGCTCACTAACTGACACTGAACAGCTCCTTCTTTCTTAGGTCCTGCTTTTAGGCTTATGCCCCTTAACAGTTGATCACAGCCTCTGAATAACTAGAGATGCAGTAATTTACTTATCTTCTCTGCCAGAAATCCCTAATCATTGCATTAGGCACAGAGCTAAGCTGGACTAATCCCCATCAAATGTTTTAGTCCACCAATGTATATGTTAAAACATCCAACAATACAAACAGGACACACTTGTGGCTCACTATAGAGAAGTGGATTAAAGAAAGGAAATGGATGATTCAGTGAGGATGGACTGAGGATGGGGGGAGGCAGTAAGTCCCTCGGCACATCTTTGTCCACCTCCAGCTAACATAAGCCTCGTCCCACAACTGAAATCTCTGCTGTAACAGTCAAATCTTTGCCCTTCCGGAATCAAACAGAGACAGTCACAAATCCCCTCTCTGTAGAACCATGGCACATAAATGTTGCTTAAGGGCATCTAGAGAAAGTATTATTCTACATGTCTCCTCACCTTGTCATGGTGACATCACCCTGCTGAAGACATTTCATTCACACTCTAGGGAGCCCAGCCAGTCAGTGTTTGACATTTCCCTTGAGAGGATGGGAAACAGATGCCTCATGCTGGCCCGGGGCTGCAGTCCGGCTGCTCATTTGACTAAATGGGTAACACTTTATTTGGATAGTCCATCTGTAGATGCTCTACAGGCTATCAGTAACATTTCAACTAACCCTAACCCTAGCCCTAACCCTAACCTTAAACCTTATCCTAACCCTAAACTTAAGCCTTTCCCTAACCCTTATTCTAAATCTAACCCTAACACTAACCTTAGCAAGCAGTTGCTTATCAACAGATAATTTGTTGATAGTATGACCATCTGTAAAGCATCTGGACTATCCAAATAAAGTGTGATCGATATGGTGTTCAACAAGTAAAATATATTTTTCTCAAAATGGTAGTTGTCAAAATTATTGACACCCCTAAAGATTCTTATAAATAAAGTAGTCAAAAGTTAAGTATTTGTTCCCATATTCATAGCACACAATGACTACATGAAGCTTGTGACTACAACGTTGTTGGATGCATTTGCTGTTTGTTTTGGTTGTGTTTCAGATGATTTTGTGCCCAATAGAAATGATTGGTAAATAATGTATTGTGTCTTTTTGGAGTCACTTTCATAGTCACTTCTACATGAATGTGGATGCTACCATGATTACGGATAATCCTGAATGAATCGTGAATAATGATGAGTGAGAAAGTTACAGAGGGTCAAAGATCATACCCCTAAGACATGTGTCTTGCCCAACTCACGCCTCCCCCTTGAGCTTAATGAGCTGGCCGAAGTTATCCCTGCTTCAGGACTATTACCCACTGGTGTTTCCCTTCCAGCCCAGTCCCGATCCCAGCAACCCGCTGATACCACCAGTGTAGAGATCGGCGGCCGACAGCTGGAGTGGAAGAAACCTTTTTATTAAAAACCACTCAGCGGGGTGTCCAGCTCAGGGGTAGGGCGACCCGTAGTTCATCAGGCTCTCCCAGGACTATAAGACCAGGGGAACTATAAGACCAGGGGAACTAATAATAATAATAATATGCCATTTAGCAGACGCTTTTATCCAAAGCGACTTACAGTCATGCGTGCATAAATTTTTGTGTATGGGTGGTCCCGGGGATCGAACCCACTACCTTGGCGTTACAAGCGCTGTGCTCTACCAGTTGAGCTATAAGACTAGGGGAACTATAAGACCAGGGGAACTATAAGACCAGGGGAACTATAAGACCAGGGGAACTATAAGACCAGGGGAACTATAAGACCAGGGGAACTAGAGTGGTGACTTTCTCCGCTCTGCAACTGTTATTATTAAATACATATATAGTTTTACACCCACTTGTGCGCATCACAAACCCTTTGCCTGTGGACCTGGAGTTACTCACCGTAATGGGACCTAGTGTCCCACGAGACGAAAAGGTAGTCACCGTGTCATGCCTTAGTCTAACATCCTAAAAACTGTAAGTCGCTCTGGATAAGAGCGTCTGCTAAATGACTAAAATGTCAATGTAAATGTAAAAGAATGGAGGCTTACCTCTAACTGATGTCTTTGAAGAATTCAGAAAAAAGCATCAACAACAGTGTTATGAAAAGTGGAACAAAAAAAACAACAGTAAATAATATAGAAAATAAATCCTCAAAAAGAGAGAGGTCCAAATAATAGGCTCTCTGAAACAGAAAAAGTAGACCCCTTCTAACCTGCAAGCTTTATAAACTGTCAAACCTCCCTTACACACTCCTCCCCACAAACCGGTTACATCAGATTCATACAATACTGTAATTTCCCCTCATTCAATCACTCCCTTAAAACTGGTTACATCTGGTCCATAATGGACTCCCCAAGCCCCCAGTCCTCGCTGTTATTGACATCTTCCAGAAGGATGTCAAAGAAGTGGGTTAGTGGAAGTTCAAGTTTCACCGCACATCCCTCCCATTCTGGTAATTCCCCCGGCTCTACATTTGGGTGAAGTTGAATGTGCTGACGATGGAAGTAATCCTGCTGATGCTGCAATCCGATGCTGACCGCGGGCGGAGCTGCTTGGCCCTCTGATTACGCTTTTTCTTATTTTCACGACGAATTCCCGCCTTTATGGCTTCCTGCTCCCTCCGACCCAGAATTAGCTGGAGCTCAGCGGAGTGAGCGTTACATCCAACTTCCGGGTCACGACACATGCTCACCTCTCACCATTACCAATAACAGGGGAAGTTAGTATGTCTTGGGGGTATGATCTTTGACCTTGTGTAACTTTCTCACTCATCATTATTCACAATTCATTCAGGATTATCCATAATCATGGTAGTATCATCATGTATGCTACCTGGATGCTACATGGATGCTACCACAAAAAAGTTACCTGTTAAACAAAATCTCTTTCTCTCAGCATTTGTATTAGTATGAAATAATATAATTTCCCCATTGTTTTCAGCATACAATATAGCTCAATATTTTAATTCTTTATTTTATACAGTCATTATTGCTCATCTTTATCAACGGTGTCAATCATTTCTGAACTCACTCTATATCCCCCAGTGATTGGTGCTGAGACACAAAATGTGACAGGGAGATAATGGTGCCATTACAGCCTGTGTGGTGAATAATGACATCTCCCCTGCAGTCGTTGACTTCCAGGTGTAGGCTTCCAGCTGTACAGCAGCCCGCTGTGCGTGTGTACAGTTCACATCACCTGAGGCAAGGCCTGGAGGCTCAAGCATGGCCATCAATCATTGAGGTTGCCTCTCATCAGACATCAGTCATCACTGAGCTCCAGTGCACCTGGCTAATATACACCATAGACTGCACTCATACACAAAAGTACACATCTCAGGCTCTTAAAGATGGGGATTTTTTAAAAATCTTTGTTTGCTATTGCCCTGTCATGTACACTGTTTTCTCCTTGGCTAAAACAGATTTTTTTTAATGTTATATTATTTTATGAATATATCTACATTTGTATTGTCATCCTGTGATTTGTGGTGTGGTCCCATCTCCAATGTCATTGACTTCCACTGTCCCATTTCCCCCCATTTAGTATGCTTAAAAATAACGCCAAGGAGAGTCAGTTGCTGCTGTGGGGTGGATGTGAATAAATGAGTTGAGTATTGTTCCACAATTGGACTTAGCTGCTTCTGGAGATGGATCACTAGAGCTGAAAATTGCCTGTGCCCTTTGGGAGGCAGGTAGGGCCAACTTCTCCCTTTTCTGCATTTGTGTGGGTATCCTTCACTTCCTCTTTACCGTCCAACGCCAGACAAGTCAGATCGGCAGTATGCAAAACGTAGAGAAAGGTTTTCTTCCGAAATCCAATAAATCAAACTGATAGTTTTGACCAAAATGTTTGCCTGTGACATTTTAGGTATACTTTCCAGGTCACATTTGTTAGATTCACAAGCGATATTCTGACTTCACCTACACTACCAGTAAAAAGTTTGGACACACCTACTAATTCAAGGGTTTTTCTTTATTTTTTACTATTTTCTACATTGTAGAATAATAGTGAAGACATCAAAACCATGAAATAACACATGGAATCATGTAGTAACCAAAAAAAGTGTTAAACAAATCAAAATATATTTGATATTTGATATTCTTCAAAGTAGCCACCATTTGCCTTGATGACAGCTTTGCACACTCTTGGAATTCTCTCAACCAGCTTCACCTGGAATGCTTTTCCAACAGTCTTGAAGGAGTTCCCACATATGCTGAGCACTTGTTGGCTGCTTTTCCTTCACTCTGCGGTCCAACTCATCCCACACCATCTCAATTGGGTTGAGGTCGAGTGATTGTGGAGGCCAGGTCATCTGATGCAGCACTCCAACACTCTCCTTCTTGGTCAAATAGCCCTTACACATCCTGGAGGTGTGTTGGGGTTATTGTCCTGTCGAAAAACAAATGATAGTCCCACTAAGCGCAAACCAGATGGGATGGCTTATCGCTGCAGAATGCTGTGGTAGCCATGCAGGTTAAGAGTGCCTTGAATTCTAAATAAATCACTTACAGTGTCACCAGCAAAGCATCCCCACACCATCACACCTCCTCCTCCATGCTTTATGGTGGGAACCACACATGCAGAGATCATCCGTTCACCTACTCTGCGTCTCACAAAGACAAGGCGGTTGGAACCAAAAATCTCAAATTTGGACTAATCAGACCAAAGGACAGATTTCCACCGGTCTAATGTCCATTGCCCGTGTTTCTTGGCCCAAGCAGGTCTTTTCTACTTATTGGTGTCCTTTAGTAGTGGTTTCTTTGCAGAAATTTGACAATGAAGGCCTGATTCACATGGTCTCCTCTGAACAGTTGATGTTGAGATGTGTCTGTTACTTGAACTGTGTGAAGCATTTATTTGGGCTGCAATTTCTGAGGCTGGTAACTCTAATGAACTTATCCTCTGCAGCAGAGGTAACTCTGGGTCTTCCATTCCTGTGGCGGTCCTCATGAGAGGCAGTTTCATCATAGCGCTTGATGGTTTTTGCGACTGCACTTGAAGAAACTTTCAAAGTTCTTGACATTTACCGTATTGACTGACCTTCATGTCTTAAAGTAATGATGGACTGTCGTTTCTTATTTGAGCTGTTCTTGCCATAATATGGACTTGGTCTTTTACCAAATAGGGATATCTTCTGTATACCCCCCCTACCTTGTCACAACACAACTGATTGGCTCAAACACATTAAGAAGGAAATAAATTCCACAAATTAACTTTTAAGAAGGCACACCTGTTAATTGAAATACATTCCAGGTGACTACCTCATGAAGCTGGTTGAGAGAATGCCAAGAGTGTGCAAAGCTGTCATCAAGGCAAAGCGTGGCTATTTGAAGAATCTCAAATGTAACATATATTTTGATTTGTTTAACACTTTTTTGGTTACTACATGATTCCATATGTGTTATTTCATAGTTTTGATGTCTTCACTATTATTGTACAATGTAGAAAATAGTAAAAATAAAGAAAAACCCTTGAATGAGTAGGTGTGTCCAAACTTTTGACTGGTACTGTATGTCCTGTGAGATACACATACATAATTTCATCTTGGTCCTCTACAAAACATGAAAGGGAATGTGATTACAGGGGAATGGGTTATTTAGCTGCACTTAAAGTGGTGCATTACGCTGACTCCCCAGGGTACAGATTCTCTTTCCCATCTCCGAGCACTGATCCAAGGTAAAGCCCAGGGCAGTTACCCCCTGTTTCAGACGATTAGATGCATTTTTATGGGAACGCACAGGGTTAAGGCCTTTGTTTACTGTGCTGTTTGTGGCTAGGCGTTTCTGGAATACACAAGCCTTCATCTCTGCACCACAGCGGAAAATAATAGTAAAACGTTTTCAGTGTACGCTTAAACGACTAAAACCAGATATAAAGTATGTCGAAAAACAGATAATTAGAACTAACAATCTCCTAAATAAAAGTCAGGAAGAATCTAAAATTCAAAAAATGTAATGGCATGCCCCCCCATTGATTTTGTTATAATGTTTGAGTCACTCAGACAGCATAAGAACATGGCATAAGCCATGGCAAAATGTGTAGAATTGCAGGAAATTAGCTTTAAAAATGCAATTTTGTTCTATCAGCCCCGTGGCAAAATGTGTTGAGTTGCAGGAAATAAGCTTTAAAACATGTCTCTGCGGCCAAGAGGACAGCCTAAAAAAATGTAGGTCAGAGACATCACCATTGGTCACGCCCCCTACCACGCCCCCCATATAGATTTGAACCCAGAGCGTGATCCGCTTCTCATGGGATGTTTTGACCTTTAAATACCTCCTATAGAAAGATGTCTCTCTGATATGGCAAACAGCTTGGGAGGCAGGCAAGCAGTCACGTTTCCTCAGCACGGAAATGTCTGAGCAGGTGTGACAAAGCATACAGTTCAAATGTGCTGCTGAAGTGGCAGAGTGGACACAAAGCGAGAGGGGTTAATGGAGAGTTGACAAGCAGTAAATGACATTCATGCCTGTGGAAAAACACTCTGGGGTGTGCAAACACTGTCTGCTGTCCTCCCCAGAGAACGCTGATGGGCCATGTGGCAACGTACGCGTGTAGAAGAAGATGGAAAAGTGTGTGTGTGTTTGTCTGTGTGTGTGTGTGTGTGTGTGTGTGTGTGTGTGTGTGTGCTCGTGTGTGTCTGTGTCTGTGTTTGTGTGTGTGTGTTGTGCATGATGAAGAGCACAGTAACCTTGATCCTCTCAGATAGTGTGTGACACCTCCCCATCAGCTTGGGTCAGTCCCCACTTTGAGGGTTAACAAAATCATAAAAACACCTCTGCTTCCCTCTATTGCTTCCATTGCTTTAGATCAGGTGTCAGACTCATTCCACAGAGGGCCGAGTGTCTGCGGGTTTTCGCTCCTCCCTTGTACTTGATTGATGGACCCTAACCCTAACCCTAACCCTAACCCTAACCCTAACCCTAACCAGCGGACACTAGGCTCCCCATGGATTGAGTTTGATTCCCCTGCTTTAGATGAACCCACTCTACTCCTTAGAAGACGAAGAGCCCACAACTCTCCTCTTCTAACCTTTACATGCCACTTCCTAGAAATTACATTCATCATTGATTTAGCACAAATTATACTTCCCTTATACCAGGTCTGTCAGTTTAAGGTGCCGTCTATTCCTCTCCCCTCTCTGCACTGCTCTCTGAGATGCGCCTATTGATATTCTGGTTAGTTTTCTACAGCAGTCTCCAACGCCATCTGTGAAAAATGACAGCGTCATGTACGACCTCTGGCGTCCTGTCAGACCACACCACCAATAGGGCTGTGCTGACACAGCACTAGAGGAAGAGCTGTTTATACAGGAACAACTTAGCAAATGCCACAAAATAGACCTTAGACAATGTAATGCAAAGGTTCAATTCATAGATCATTCCTAAACATGAAGCATTAGACAACTATAGGACTAACTGTTGTGCTCTCTACCAAGTTTCTAAAAAAAAAAGTAGTCCTTCCTAACCCAGTTATGCAAATCACCACTGTATGACAGTATGAATATGCTAAGTAGTTTTTGTCAGATGAAGAGCAAGGGAAATATAACCAATTCCCTTAGCCTACTTTCACTTGGTAACAGTTTCTGAGCCATATGGGCAGGTCAGATATTGCACAGTGATTTGGCAAAATTGCTATGGAAAACCAAGATGCACACAGCCCAAATTATAATGACAAAAAAGTCCTCAAGCAGACGAGTCAATTTCCTCCTGTCACATTGAGTGTCCCAGCGTGGCTGCCACCACTTGACAAACACAGTCACGCTGCTTACCCAAATGCTACCAATATTGCCTTTCACTACACAATACTGCGTTCATAATTTACCTGCGACTGAAAAATACTGGAAATATGTTTCCTGTGTCAGATGAGCGGCAATTAGCAGTCTTTCCATTCTCTGTTTATTGGTGAAGTTCGGTGCATTTTCAGTACTCTTGGGATCATATAAAATCTAAACTAGATACCAGGTTGTTGGAGATAGGACAACCATTGTTTGTGCACTGAAAGAATGCAGACCTCCTGTACAAACAGGGATACTTAAGTAAAATTAGGCCTATCTTTAGACTTTGTAACACAACAAGACTGACACGGCAGAAAGTAAGAGTAATTATCTCTAGTTAATTCTTGTTTTGGCTCATCCTCTGTGGGAAGTGTCCCAGGTGTCATTGATGGCAGACGGATGTGCCATGTTTTCCACTGGGCTACAAGGACAATAGCGGCACCCCTAAAATAGCCCATTATCGACAGGCAGACATATTAACACCAACATCTGGCAGCTAGATCATCTCTCTGGCTGAGTGCCGTAGGCGACAACTGCCAGGACAGGCATCATGTTTGGGAGGGGGTAATGGCACAGAAAGAATGTGCACAATGGTAACTGTCACTGGTACACCTTGATGGGCTAACACTCTAAAAACAGACACTTCCCCTTCAGTTATTCAGATTCCCATCAGCTGTAACCTTGTCACGATATTTGCAGTATTCGTCCCGGCAGTCCTAATGACTGGCAAATATACAAATATGAGTTTTTGAATCGAAAGATAAGCAAATCCTGCTGCGGCATGTAGTAAGATACAACGCTGGGTTCAGCATCATCAGAGAAGACCGAGGTATCCTGGAAAATAGAATCACTACAGTGTTGTGCTTGGCTGAGGCTACGGTCATGAAACCCATTACACTTGGTAATGTGACGCTCTACATGGCCACTGTCATCAGCTGAGCGTATCTCCCAGGTAATGCGCTCCCATAGAGAATGACAATATATCCTGTTTCCTTTTTTATACTGCTGGGGGACTCTCCTGCTGTCCACAGCCCTCCATACTGTGCATGGCAATAAGCAGGCCTGCCGCTGGCTCATTGTGGTTTTCACACGGTGCCGCACCGCCGCTCCACTCTCTGTCTCACAGGTGTTTGTGGCTCAGTAGTATTATCACGTTGCAGAAAGAACCTATTGGCCCTGCCCTGCGCTGAGGCCTCCTCTCTAAAGCTTGGTTGCATTACGCCCCGTTCTATTGTGAAGGTTCAGAACGAGCTGTCTCACGGGTACAGGGAGAGGAACAGGTGTCTGGATCTTTTACAGAAGCTGGGAACAAACTTGGAGCAACATGGAATTAGGGAATGAACGGAAATAATTGGGTCCAGTAATTCGATAATGGAAATGAAGCACACCTGGTGTGAAGGAGCACGTCCTCCAATCTGATGAACAAAGGCTTCAGTGCTTATGAATAGAGCAATCTACAGTACACTATATATACAAAAGCATGTGGACACCCCTTCAAATTAGGGGATTCGGCTATTTCAGCCACACCCGTTGCTGACAGGTGTATAAAATCGAGTAATCTCCATAGACAAACATTGGCAGTAGAATGGCCCATACTGAAGAGCTCAGTAACTTTCAACGTGGCACCGTCATAAGATGCCACCTTTCCAACAAGTCAGTTCGTCAAATTTCTGCCCTGTTCCAGTGAAAGGAAATCTTAACGCTACAGCATACAATGGCATTCTAGATGATTCTGTACTTCCAACTTTGTGGCAACAGTTTGGGGAAGGCCCTTTCTTGTTTCAGCATGAAAATGTCCCCCTGTGCATAAAGCGAGGTCCATAAAGAAATGGTTTTCGAGATTGGTGTGGAAGAACTTGACTGACCTCAACCCCATCGAACACCTTTGGGATGAATTGGAATGCTGACTGTGAGCCAGGTCTAATCGCCCAACATCAGTGCCCGACCTCACTAATGCTCTTGTGGCTGAATGAAAGCAAGTCCCTGCAGCAATGTTCTAACATCTAGTGGAAAGCCTTCCCAGAAGAGTGGAGGCTGTTATAGCAGCAAAGGGGGGACCAACTACATATTAATGCCCATGATTTTGGAATGAGATGTTCGACGAGCAGGTGTCCACATACTTTTGGTCATGTAGTGTATGTAAGAACTTTGGAATGTGATAATTTGGCGAAATGGAAGTGTGAACAAACATTTTATTTATATTGCTTGCTGATTGTTGATAATACTGGTATGATATCGTTAGTATGGTGGTTTTGAGGGCAACAGGTAGCTTAGTGGTTAAGAGCATTGTGCCAGTAACCGAAAGGTTGCTGGTTCTAATCCCTGAGCCGACTAGGTGAAAAATCAGTCGATGTTCCCTTGAGCAAGGCACTTAAACCTAATTGCTCTGGATAAGAGCGTCTGCTAAATGACTAAAATGTATATAATTCTATGCATTGTCTTTTCACTGCATTAAAAGAGACCATCTCTTTTTCTCTCTGTCTGAATGTGTTACATTGAGGACATCAATCAACTTTGGGCAATGAGCCCTTATTGTACGAGTGCAGTCAGATGTTGTACAGTGCATGGTTCAGTCTCATAATGTGTGGGATGAGATTCAATGCACTACCCACTTTATGGGAGAGACAAGGACAAGAGATATGCATTCAGGTCAAGATAGAATGTTTTCTTTAATAGATTAAGGCCATTCGAAACGCCTCGTCTGAGTGGTTTTACTCTCAGCACCAAAGTATCAAAGTCATGACTCATGGAGTACTTTAGGTTTTATGCCAATATGAACAGCCAGGAGATCTCGGTGATTGGATTTGTCAAGTGTTATTTGAGAATGCACAGTTAATTGCACACCGGATTCAGCATGGTACTCAGGGGACAATCATTCCTAGAATGTTATTAGATGTTCACTTGCTGGTAGGTACTATGCTTTAACTGTCATACAGCACACGCTGCGTCCTCTCAGTCCACACATACATAATCAGTATAATGGAGTTTATCCTACTTCAATCACAAATGGAATCTTAACCTTAAACTGAATAGAGTAACAACAATCATTTAAATTCACACCATAGATACAATAAATATAGACTGCCTCTTTAAAGAGGACACAGGACGCCTGTGTCATACTCTTTGCCATGATGTTTCTCTCTCTCCCTCTCTGTGAGTCAGCGTGGCTGTCTACTCAATCTTAATTGCCCTGTATAGTGTTCTGCCAGCATCGCCGTCACCACGCTCCTGTCCTCCCCCCGTCCCCCCTCTGTGTCCTTCTTGTGATGTATTGCTCCTGCACTCTCCGTAGATGGAAAGCTCTGCAGCTCATTAAGATGGAGAAAGATAGCAGGAATGGAAGGAACGGCAGAAGAAAAGGAAGGAGATAAAACATGTGCCTGTTGGAATTGTTCTACTTCATTGTTTTGGTATTTTCAGCCTCTTCCTCTCCCTTTCCCCTTTAACACAGAGCTTGACGACAAAGCCAGGCTACATCGTCCTTGAGCAGGTTGTTCCATTCACCTGTACGTTCTTGCTTGCTTTCCTGGCTGCTGTGTTTTCACAGGTCAGATAGAATAGATGTATAACACATAGGAATAGGTTTTAGGAACAATTTTCTATAGTGAAAGGAAATACCTAAAACCAAACTACCCTCTTCACATTACTTGGCAGTTTTTCAACAGGGTCAAGCTGTCTCTGAACCGCACCTTTTGAAGTGTAGCGTGACTCATTTTCTTACCACCAGGTACAATCAACGACACGCTTGCAACCTGTCTAGCTTCCTCACAGTGGGTTGTGGGAATCATTGATGTATGGAGGTTCTCTGTGGTCATTCACCTGCAGTAGAATCTGTCTAACACTTGTAAAGAGACAACTTCAACTGTGTCAGATAAGGGAAGAACGAAATGTGCCACATGCCAGACAAGTGGGCGACAACATTCCCTGGCAGTAATCTCCAGCCCAAAGCCCTGTGGGGTGTGATGTGTGACTGGAAATGAAACAGGCTGACGGATGCTAATCCATGGAATACAACCTTGATCCAAGCATCAGATTAACAAAGCACAGCAATCACAGACACTAAGACTTTGAGAGGCGATGTCATGTCAGGCCAGGTTGGAGCAGAGAGGGTGATCGTGACAGAAACCACTTAGGTAGGTCTTATCTCTGCTTCATTTTACTGTCATTACCTCTCATTCTCCTACTAATGTAAAAGCCTCAGTATAGATTAATACATGACAGGTTGTATATAACCTGATCATGCATGCTGCTATTAGCACATAGTCAAAAAGAAGATGGAATTCACACAGTACCTCAGGGCCCGTTAATGGGATTTCTCACATTGTCTGCTCTCCTGACCTTAAGCACGCTTACATAGTGTGTTTAATCAGCTTCCATCAGTCCATCAACATCGCTTACTGTTTATTACTTTTGCTGTGTTGGACCCAACATTATGACCCTTTAGACAACGGTTACATATTTTCACCAATACCAGGTAGTCTTGATCAAGTCTTCTCAAAAAGATGCTTATGAATGTCCTAATACTCTACCCATTGACATTGTCAGAACAAGCCCTCTTAAAATGGCATAAAAACAAACTCCTCCAATTAGCTCTCAGTCTCGAAAGCCCCGCTATATATTTCACAGGCACTGTCATTAATTAAACATGCTGTATATTAAACACTTCAGCTTCCCACTTTTCTCTTAACTGATTTGCATTACTGCGAGGGGCTGTCCCGGCAGGAATAGCTGTCCAAAACGGTTACTGCTTCGTTAAATGATGTTCACATAGTTTACTAATAGTGACTGATTTGTTAGACAATGATCACAGAGTTTACTTTTCAAACATGAACGGCCACAGGGGAAGAAGTGCAACAGAGACATATGAGCAAATTCTATAATTGAGCCAGGTAAGCAGTACGATCAAGGGGCTTTCCACTGAGGAAGCTCAGCCTCAGTATTCATGAAGTCGATATAGTCTTGTCTTAGATTTTCATGGGACCACAAGCAAACAGTTCTTCAACAGGGACGGACAAACCAATAAGCCCTAAAGCCAGAACAAAATCAGCCTTATTAATTAGGAATGTGGATGCAACAAGAACTTATGATGCAGCGCTATGGCAATTTGAAGACACAAGGTCTCAGCTGCACAATTAGCCCCCCTCAGCTCTCTCGCTCTCTCTCTCCTCGCCTGCAGAATTGCATGCCCCAGTGTTCTGATGGACAGCACAACTCAGAATCTCGAGGGACACCAGGCTGCTGGACTTTGGCACATAAAACCCCACTCTCATGCCCCTCGAGACACGGCTAATTGGGCTTGCGAATTGGTAGGAGCCAAGACAGTGCGCCCAACACAGCATCTCGTCAAAACTCTAGCCCAGAGCCAATCAAAAATCAAGGCCCAGCAGCTAAAGCATTCATTACAGCACTCTGATTAAGGTTATTTTTGTTTGTCAACGTGCTGACATTGTCAGGGGACTCGGCCTGAAGGAAACTTGCTGCCAAATCAGATTTTGTTAATTGGTGATGTCAGTTCTGAGCTAATGTGGCCTCTGGTCAGAAATGCCTTGAAAAGGCTAGTTCTTTGATCTGGATAGTTCTGCACTTCTAACTGCAACCCTGTTTCATCGACACCATTTCTTCAGAATAGAGAAGAACCCAGCTCTGAAAGAGCACATCTAACTTCCAATTTGCACACAGCAGGCAACAGGATTGCTGCTTGCAAACCTAGTGAGTTATTCAACAGAACCAAAATTAGCTACACTTTACTGTTTCTCCTTTTGAACAGACATATTCAGCTCTTAGCTGTTTGCTCTACTTCAGTTGATTCGTACGAACTTCGTCCTGGTTTGCATCTTGCTCTGGGGTGTACTAGCAGCCCCTTTCCTGAATGCCCTGACAGTCTTGCGTGTGTACAGCAGGCATGGCATGTAATCTCCATGACAATTCACGTGTGATCCTTTCACTACCTACTATGCCAACAGCCTGCGGTTTCACCATGAGGGTTAGAGACAGGAAGCTAAGACATACAGGTGACACTTCAGTGAGGAAACACAAGTCTTGTCGCTACACATCATGTCAACCTGTCCACATTCATTCATGTGTAGATGTACAGTGGGGAGAACAAGTATTTGATATACTGCCAATTTTGCAGGTTTTCCTACTTACAAAGCATGTAGAGGTCTGTAATTTTTTTATCATAGGTACACTTCAACTGTGAGAGACGGAATCTAAAACAAAAATCCAGAAAATCACATTGTATGATTTTTAAGTAATTAATTTACATTTTATTGCATGACATAAGTATTTGATACATCAGAAAAGCAGAACTTAATATTTGGTACAGAAACCTTTGTTTGCAATTACAGAGATCATACATTTCCTGTAGGTCTTGACCAGGTTTGCACACACTGCAGCAGGGATTTTGGCCCACTCCTCCATACAGACCTTCTCCAGATCCTTCAGGTTTTGGGGCTGTCGCTGGGCAATATGGACTTTCAGCTCCCTCCAAAGATTTTCTATTGGGTTCAGGTCTGGAGACTGGCTAGGCCACTCCAGGACCTTGAGAGATGCTTCTTACGGAACCACTCCTTAGTTGCCCTGGCTGTGTGTTTCGGTCGTTGTCATGCTGGAAGACCCAGCCACGACCCATCTTCAATGCTCTTACTGAGGGAAGGAGGTTGTTGGCCAAGATCTCGCGATACATGGCCCCATCCATCCTCCCCTCAATACGGTGCAGTCGTCCTGTCCCCTTTGCAGAAAAGCATCCCCAAAGAATGATGTTTCCACCTCCATGCTTCACGGTTGGGATGGTGTTCTTGGGGTTGTACTCATCCTTCTTCTTCCTCCAAACACGGCGTGTGGAGTTTAGACCAAAAAGCTCTATTTTTGTCTCATCAGACCACATGACCTTCTCCCATTCCTCCTCTGGATCATCCAGATGGTCATTGGCAAACTTCAGACGGGCCTGGACATGCGCTGGCTTGAGCAGGGGGACCTTGCGTGCGCTGCAGGATTTTAATCCATGACGGCGTAGTGTGTTACTAATGGTTTTCTTTGAGACTGTGGTCCCAGCTCTCTTCAGGTCATTGACCAGGTCCTGCCGTGTAGTTCTGGGATTATCCCTCACCTTCCTTATGATCATTGATGCCCCATGAGGTGAGATCTTGCATGGAGCCCCAGACCTAGGGTGATTGACCGTCATCTTGAACTTCTTCCATTTTCTAATAATTGCGCCAACAGTTGTTGCCTTCTCACCAAGCTGCTTGCCTATTGTCCTGTAGCCCATCCCAGCCTTGTGCAGGTCTACAATTTTATCCCTGATGTCCTTACACAGCTCTCTGGTCTTGGCCATTGTGGAGAGGTTGGAGTCTGTTTGATTGAGTGTGTGGACAGGTGTCTTTTATACAGGTAACGAATTCAAACAGGTGCAGTTAATACAGGTAATGAGTGGAGAACAGGAGGGCTTCTTAAAGAAAAATGAACTGGTCTGTGAGAAAATGAATTCTTACTGGTTGGTAGGTGATCAAATACTTATGTCATGCAATGAAATGCAAATTAATTACTTAAAAATCATACAATGTGATTTTCTGGCTCTCACAGTTGAAGTGTACATATGATAAAAATTACAGACCTCTACATACTTTGTAAGTAGGAAAACCTGCAAAATCGGCAGTGTATCAAATACTTGTTCTCCCCACTGTATTTACCAGCTACCGGTTCCATGGTTCTGGGCTTTCCATCCCCAGTCAACATGCTTGACATTTAGCAGGTTGACATACAGTATAGAGTATTGGTTTGTGCTAAACATGGTTGTGGAGAGATGACTTGACCCAATAGATGATGACAAATGCAGAACATAGCTGTTGCTAAGCAGGATACTGAACTTTATTCATGGTTCATTAACAGTTACAAAAAGCTAATTGCAGACTCATTGATAATTGATTTGTTTAAAAAAATGTTTTAGCTTACTCTGAGCCAATGACTGCTGTGTGAATTACCAGTCTTGCTTTTTGAGTTTATGCAGAACAAAGCATACATTGCAACAGCAGAAATCGAAAGCTGATTAGAGTCCTACTAGGACTTTTATGTGTGTCAAATTAACTAAGCAAGAGCATGGAGCAGCAATCAGACATTACGTTTTAGGGGGCCTCAGGAAATGCTGGCATTGAATATCTCTCTTCTACAGAAGTTCATTGTGACAAAGCATGTTTCTACACGATTGGTTCCTCAAATGTATCAGAGCCTGCTGGAAGAGCTTTCTTGCTAAACAAACAATCTAAACAAACATCAGCAGACTGCTCGGGGGAAATCTGATATCTTTACTAATGGAGATCATTGACTCATTTCATTCTCAAACATATCAATGATGTTATTCACAATCGCTGCCAAAGTCAAGAGGTTCTAACAGTGTCTGAGGAAGCCATCTGAAAGACTAGAAAGACTAGAGCTAAGGGTCATTTTCTGATACATTTGGTTAATAGCAATAGTTTAAAAATCTATAACTTCAGAAACTCTGATCTGAACACAGTGTAATTGCTTCCTCTCATGACAGTGTTGGCATTGATATCAATGCCATTACATTAGCTGTGAGGTCCCAATTGTGGACCTCTAGCAGCTTTTTACATTAACATTTAGAGTAGAGGTTTTTAGATGGAGTAGCCTATCTTTCAGTGTTAGTCTGTAATGCTTCCGCCAATTTCTCTTTGCATGAGTTTTGAGAGAGCGATAGGATGAGCAGAAAATGGGGGTGGTTCATTGGCAGACATCCAGTCAAGATAGGATAAACAACAAACATTACAAACTGATACTGATCAAATTCTAAGAAACGGTGCAAGCACAAGGCTGGACATTAAGAGAAGTGGTCAATCCAGAAGAGCTGGATGGAGAGACTTCAGATCAGTACCCTATCTTTTTTTCTGAGATGGGGCTGTGTAAATGATGTGACATTTTCCAAGCTGTCTGAGCTCTGAGGAAAACGTAGGCTGCATTGAAGTATTAGTCAGTCCCATCTGCGGCTACAGTATGTGAACGGCAGAGACCTATAAATGATAGACTTTAAGAGCTGTTTTATGTGACAATGGAAGTACCTCATAGCCTCACAAAGGCCAGTAGCCCCTTTTAAATATGGTAACTCAAGTGATGAAAAATGAAAGGGGCAGAATTCTCTTTCTCTACAAACTTTTAAGCTTTGAGCACAATTGACCTATTACTCCGGTGGGGGAGATGATAGATTCCAATTAATTCAAATGCATGCAGCCCTTTCTGCAAAAGCCAGACGAGGCTTTATCATTCACAGAGAAATTACTGTGATTTTGATCCCCCTCTTTGTAATGCGATTCAGATGAGGGTAACTGAAAAATGATAATTGACCAGAATGAAAAAGTCCTTGTCTCTTGAGATTAAATTCACTTCTGTTTCAGCCCTCGGTGGCAAGGCTGACCCACCAGTGTAATGATAGTGAATCAGACAAACACAGAGAAAAGTTGACAAGCTGAACTATGAGGAGCCTTGAACTGCAACGCTGTGGATTAACAGTAGCCCAATTTATCTATAGTCTAACGTCCCTAATAGTTCTGTTTGAAAAAACATGATTTTAGTAGTTTTCTCACAGAGTGTGATGGTAGATGATCTATTATTGCACAATACATTCGGTAATGTATTTTCGGGATAAGTGTTTACAGTATAGCAACACTTCCTTCAAACGCAAAAAAAAATGAAAATTAAACTTTTAAAAATGAGTCATTCTTGTAATCTTGTTTCCTTTATGTTAATAACATGCACTCTCCCCAGGAACGCTAGCTGTTAGATGTTCCAGTGTTTACCGGGAAAGCTTCAAAAGTAACAAAGCAATGCAACATGTTCCAGTGTTTACCGGGAAAGCTTCAAAAGGAACAAAGCAATGCAATACATGTATTATTTTTCAGTCAGACTGTCTGGGCAATTCAAAGGCGCTTTGTAAGCATTTCGAGGGGGCTCGCCTACTCACTGTACTTCTTGGAGCACAATTTTGCGCTTTTGTGCTTAAATATATCCCAACTAATAGTTCTCTCTTTCTTAGACCATCGACGGAGTAAAGAAAATGTTCCAACTATGCATTTGCCTGAAAGAATTCTGCAACCTTAATTTCCAAGTAAGTAACCTTTTCACTTCTATCAAGTTGAAATGTCATCCAAACAGAAGTAGCTGTGTTTGCTGGTATACCTAAAGATAGCTCTGCAATGCTGCTGTAGGGCACCACCATTCACCAGGTCAGACTAGTTTGAAAAGGGAAGGAGCAAAAAATACCGGAACTATGCGCAGGTAAATGAGTTGAAACTTTTAGTGTAAGTGATTTGATATGGTATAGCTGTGTGTTCTGAGGCGAAGCAGCATATAGACTGTACAGTGAGGGAAACAATTATTTGTTCCCCTGCTGATTTTGTACGTTTGCCCACTGACAAAGAAATTATCAGTCTATAATTTGAATGGTAGGTTTATTTGAACAGTGAGAGACAGAATAACAACAAAAAAATCCATAAAAACACATGTCAAAAATGTTATAAATTGATTTGCATTTTAATGAAGGAAATAAGTATTTGACCCCCTCTCAATCAGAAAGATTTCTGGCTCCCAGGTGTCTTTTATACAGGTAACGAGCTGAGATTAGGAGCACACTCTTAAAGGGAGTGCTCCTAATCTCAGCTTGTTACCTGTATAAAAGACTCCTGTCCACAGAAGCAATCAATCAATCAGATTCCAAACTCTCCACAATGGCCAAGACCAAAGGGCTCTCCAAGGATGTCAGGGACAAGATTGTAGACCTACACAAGGCTGGAATGGGCTATAAGACCATCGCCAAGCAGCTTGGTGAGAAGGTGACAACAGTTGGTGCGATTATTCGCAAATGGAAGAAAAACAAAATAACTGTCAATCTCCCTCGGCCTGGGGCTCTATGCAAGATCTCACCTCGTGGAGCAATGATCATGAGAACGGTGAGGAATCAGCCAAGAACTACACGGGAGGATCTTGTCAATGATCTCATGGCAGCTGGGACCATAGTCACCAAGAAAACAATTGGTAACACACTACGCTGTGAAGGACTGCAATCCTGTAGCGCCCGCAAGGTCCCCCTGCTCAAGAAAGCACATATACAGGCCCGTCTGAAGTTTGCCAATGAACATCTGAATGATTCAGAGGAGAATTGGGTGAAAGTGTTGTGGTCAGATGAGACCAAAATGGAACTCTTTGGCATCAACTCAACTCTATGTGTTTGGAGGAGGAGGAATGCTGCCTATGACCCCAAGAACACCATCTCCATTGTCAAACATGGAGGTGGAAACATTATGCTTTGGGGGTGTTTTTCTGCTAAGGGGACAGGACAACTTCACCGCATCAAAGGGACGATGGACGGGGCCATGTACCGTCAAATCTTGGGTGAGAACCTCCTACCCTCAGCCAGGGCATTGAAAATGGGTCGTGGATGGGGTTTCCAGCATGACAATGACCCAAAACACACGGCCAAGGCAACAAAGGTGTGGCTCAAGAAGAAGCACATAAAGGTCCTAGAGTGGCCTAGCCAGTCTCCAGACCTTAATCCCATAGAAAATCTGTGGAGGGAGCTGAAGGTTTGAGTTGCCAAACGTCAGCCTCGAAACCTTAATGACTTGGAGAAGATCTGCAAAGAGGAGTGGGACAAAATCCCTCCTGAGATGTGTGCAAACCTGGTGGCCAACTACAAGAAATGTCTGACCTCTGTGATTGCCAACAAGGGTTTTGCCACCAAGTACTAAGTAATGATTTGCAGAGGGGTCAAATACTTATTTCCCACATTAAAATGCAAATCAATTTATAACATTTTTGACATGCGTTTTTCTTGATTTTGTTGTTGTTATTCTGTCTCTCACTGTTCAAATAAACCTACCATTAAAATTGTAGACTGATCATGTCTTTGTCAGTGGGCAAATGTACAAAATCAGCAGGGGATCAAATACTTTTTTCCCTCACTGTACACTGTATAGCTCTGTTAATGAGTTTCAAGTTTTAATGTCACATGAACAAGTACAGTGAAATGCCTTTCTTGCAAGCTCTAACCCAGTGGTCACCAACCGGTCGATTGCAATTGACTGGTCGATCTCCAAGGCATTCCTAGTCGAACGCCAAACATTTCTGTAAAAAACCCAACGATAAAGCCCTGTTGACAAAATGTGCACTTGATTCAACAGCCCTAGTACCTGGAAGGCAAAGTGTTCCCATTTTGAACAATTTGATGTGTCTGAAGGTAGAACTCTGCCTACCCGGCAGGCCCATTGAGCAAATCAAGTGCACCTATAGGCCTACCGCTGGCAAACCAGATAGCTCAGATCACCGTGTCTGCACAGTTTCCTCATGCTATAGCCTGGAAGCCAGCAAAGCTGATAATGTGAGACTTCAAAACTGTTAAAACCATGACTAGAGAGAGACTCAACGAATACAGCAAAGAGCTGTTGTTTTTATGAGTAAGTTCATGTTTAAGTTGTTATTCAGCACTGTCAACACTTCGTTCAGCACTTTTATAAGCCATAAAATGTGCATTCTCCTTACTTCCATTACAACCAGCACTGCAGCTGCAATGAATCAGTGTTTCGATAAGCTTGTGTTGTTATTATTTAGCGGCTTGTGTCTTTTTTAATATCGAGGAAGGAGGGATGGTATGTCCCGTGAGAGGCAGCCTCACCGCTTCTCCCTCCCTCCCCTCAGACTGACCATCAGATGCAGGCCATCAGTCCAGTAAAAAAAAGAAGCAATTTGTTATGCTCACTCAGCTGTGCCTCACAAGCAATAAAACAAATAATATATTACCAGTGTGATCATTTACCTACAAATTTGAAATATAATTTCAAAATGGTCTGGGAAGAACAACATTGGCAGGGCAATTCAATTGTAGCCAATATGCAGTGGTAATGTATTGGGACTATAGCCTACTGCACAAATCTCATTGCTACATAACTGTTTTTAATTAGTTAATGTTGCATAGGCTTACATTTTTTAAAGTCATGTTTTTAAAAAATCTGAGTGTTAGATCTTGGCTTGCATTTTGACTCAGAAAGTGATCTTGACTCAGAAAAGGTTGGTGACCACAGCTCTAAACTCAACAATGCAGTAATCAATAACAATGTAATACTAAAAATAAAAAGGTAGAACAAACACACATGAGATATAAAAATAAGAAATAAGAAGAACATAATAAAGTAAGTAAACATACTATATACAGGGTCAGTTCCAGTACCATTTTAACAATGTGCAGGGATACTCTATGCTCTGCGTGTTCATTGTTTAAGCTAAAGGTCATACATTACACTAGGGATGGCTCCTGCTGAGAACCTCAATGGGCCAAAGGTGAAACACTGTGCTCTATTCTGGGCAGTTATGAGATGCACTGCTTCCTGTTTACCTAAAGGCTAAACCAAGGCATCTGTTGAAATCCTTCAACGATTCACTGGTTTCAACCACAGCACTCCAGGTTTTCCTACTTATCCCCCCACAACAACCGGTGCTTGAGAATTAAGCATCTCCCCAATAAAAAGAGGAGATTAACTAAGCATAGATATTTCATTTGAGGTGAATAATGGATATTTAGCGTTCTTTAAAATGCTTCCTAGGTTGTGTTGGTTTGATGTAGTGCTTTTGATTTGTTTGTTTATTATCTCATCATGTCTCAGCGTGATCAGTCTCTCTCTCCTTGTCCCCCGCTGAGCTGTGCCAAATGAAGTGTAGCTACTTTCTCGGAGGCTGCCACCAGCTACTTCCTGGAAGTTTGGGTTTTACTCAATAAAGATCCCCTCGCAGAAGAAAATATGGATTTCTGTTTGTTTATGCATTATGAATGCTTGGAAGTTGCAACATTTTAGGAGTCAGGCCTCAAACTATTCTCTTGTAATGTGTTATACTCAATTTGAAGCTATGAGGTAATTTTAACTATGCACATATAAAGTGTATGGTGTTGATAGTCATGTATATCTACATGTATGACTCCGGTCTGGTCCCAAGCCATCCTAGCCCCCTGAGGGACTGTGAGGTGTAAAAACATGCTGATAATAGAATTAAGCCTAGTTAGACACTGGCACTGTTAGGCCTACTGCTGCTAGGTAGCTCTCTCTCTGCTCTCTCCCTCCCCTCTGTCTGTCCTTGATTGCAGGAGTGAAGTCTGGTGTGCGGGAGTCAGGGTTCCAGCTGCAGCTCATTCACCATAATCACCTCAGCCTTTAAGACCCGGTCAAACTTACCACTCATCGTCAGATCATAGTCAAGACGACCATGTTAGTCTCGCTGCCGACTCAACCTGTTTATTTTTGCTCTTTGTGTTTTGGCCTGTTCTATTTACTTTTTCTCCTGTGCCACAGATATTTGGAACCTGACTCCTGCCTCCGCTTCACTCCTGCCACCACCATCCTGCTCTCCATTACCGGACCTCTCTTTTGGACTCACCACGGACACTAGGACATTACGGTACCACACCTGCCCTGATCTGGATCTGTTACCCTCCCGGTAACCTGGACTTGCTCTTCCCCTATATTTGGAAACCTGGACTTTGAACATTGTAAATAAACCTGTTAAAACTTCTCTGGCTTGGTGTACTGATCTGCATTTGGGTTCTTATCCAGGTAAATCATAACAGTATGATCTGACCATCATGAACCCAGCAGACAGTAGCTCGGATACCACCCCAGAGTGCACTCAAATTTGGACTGCCATAGCCAATCAGGGCATTTTACTTGGCCAACATGATACCCTGTTTAAGACGATTGCTGAGGACAGTCAGGTGCTGATTAATCAGGTTCAATTACTCACCAATCAAGTGTCTGCCCTTACTACCCCTTCAGCCCAGATCAGAGAGCCTTTTGTTCCTGCTCCAGAGCGCTATGACGGGAACATGGGAACCTGTGGCGATTTTTTGACTCAATGCTCGTTAGTGTTTGAACAACAGCCCCTCACCTACGCCTCAGAAAGAGCCCGTATTGCCTACCTTATCAACTCTACTAGCGGTTCCGCTCGTGCCTGGGGATCCGCGGTCTGGGAGAGTCAGTCGGACATTTGCAACGCTTACGTTGCCTTCACCACTGAGATGAGGAAGGTTTTTGACCACCCCGTACGAGGCAAGGAGGCTGCGAAACGGTTGTTTTCTCTTCGGCAGGGGCTCGCAGTGTGGCGGAGATGGCAGTGGAGTTTCGGACTTTAGCAGCAGTGAGTGGTTGGAATGACGAGGCATTACAAGGAGTGTTCATCAATGCTTTGTCTGAGATTTTAAAAGATGAATTGGTGTCATATGATGAATCGCCTACGCTGGATAATCTTATTTCACTCACCATCAGGTTGGATAATCGGATTCGGGAGCGCCGCCGGGAGAGGAGTGTTAGTTCCAAGCAACCTGTCTGTCATCAACAAACTCCTCCCCGCATCTTCCCTACGGAGAAAGCCGTGTCTTCCCGAGTCGATACGAGGAGCACTGAACCCGAAGCCATGGAGGTGGGTCGTGCACGGTTGTCCTCAGAGGAGCGTGCACGTCGCATTCAGGCTCGGGTCTGCCTGTATTGTGGAGAAGCTGGTCATTTCGTTCCTTCCTGCCCAGTTCGTCCGGGGAAAAGGGCCGGCTCATCATTAATGGGAGAAGTTTTGGTGAGCCGAGCAGCGGATTCTTCCTCTTCTCCCCGCATTCTGCTCCAGGCATCCCTCCAGTGGCAGTTCCAGAATCTCTCTGTTAGTGCGCTGATTGACTCTGGTGCAGACGAAAGCTTTTTGGATAGAGAGTGGGCTCAACAAATGGATTTGGAGACTGTTCCTATGGACTGTCCGCTGCAGGCTAAGGGTCTGAATGGACAATTGTTGACCCATATTACCCATCAGACTGTTCCTGTTTGTCTTAAAGTGTCGGGAAATCATCAGGAGAACATTCAATTCCATATTATCGACTGCCCACAGACCCCTCTGGTCCTTGGTATCCCCTGGCTCATAAGACACAATCCACACATTGATTGGGTGACAGGTAGAATTGTTTCATGGAGCACATTTTGTCATGTGAATTGTTTGTGTTCTGCTCTGACTCCTGCCAGTACTGTGCCTCGACCTCCACTGGAGTCCATGGATCTTTCTAATGTTCCTGACGTGTATCATGACCTGGCATCCGTTTTCTGCAAACACAGAGCTACTTCTCTTCCTCCTCACCGGCCTTACGACTGCGCCATTGACCTCCAGCCAGGAGCCCCGCTCCCCAGCAGTCGCCTGTACAATCTCTCCCGGCCGGAGACGGAGGCTATGGAGAACTACATTCGGGACTCCTTGGCGGCAGGTATTATGCGTCCTTCCTCATCACCTGTAGGAGCGGGATTCTTTTTTGTTGCTAAGAAGGATAAGACCCTCAGACCCTGTATTGATTACCGTGGACTTAACAACATCACCATTAAGAACAAGTATTCTCTGCCTTTGATTAATTCTGCTTTTCCCCTCCTTCATGGTGCTACCATCTTTACGAAACTGGATCTACGAAATGCGTATCACCTGGTGCGCATTCGTAAAGGTGATGAATGGAAGACTGCCTTCAACACACCCTTGGGACATTTTGAGTATCTGGTTATGCCTTTTGGGTTGTCTAATGCCCCTGCTGTTTTTCAGGCACTAGTCAATGATGTCCTTCGGGACATGTTGAATCGGTTTGTTTTTGTCTATCTGGATGATATCTTGATTTTCTCAGAGTCCTCCCAGGAACATGAACTGCATGTGCGCCAGGTGTTGCAAAGGTTGTTGGAGAACAAACTGTTTGTGAAGATGGAGAAATGTGAATTTCATGTGTCTGAGACCTCTTTTTTGGGTTACATCATCGCTCAGGGGGAGTTGCGGATGGACCCAGCTAAGATCTCTGCTGTCACGGACTGGCCAGCCCCTCTACCCGCAAACAACTTCAACGATTTCTGGGGTTTGCGAACTTCTATAGGAGGTTCATCAAGGACTACAGCCGCATTGCGGCGCCACTCACCGCTCTCACCTCCATCTCACGACCGTTCGCTTGGAATGAAGGGGCCGAATCAGCGTTCGAAGAACTGAAACATCGCTCGCCTCGGCTCCCATTCTGATGCAGCCGGACCCCGACCGCCAGTTTGTCGTGGAGGTGGATGCATCCGACACTGGGGTAGGTGCGGTGTTGTCACAGCGTTCTTCTGAAGATAACAAACTGCATCCCTGTGCTTTTCTCTCAAGGAAACTTTCTCAGGCAGAGAGGAATTATGATGTTGGCAATCGCGAACTGCTCGCCGTTAAGCTGGCTCTCGAGGAGTGGCGACATTGGTTGGAGGGGGCGGAACAACCCTTCATCGTTTGGACGGATCATAAGAATCTGGCTTACCTCCAGTCAGCGAAGCAGCTCAACCCCGTCAAGCCAGGTGGGCACTATTTTTTGGGAGATTCAATTTTTCTCTGTCTTACCGTCCTGGGTCACGCAACGTCAAGCCTGACGCCCTGTCTCGTGTTCATTCGGCTGTTGATACTGGTAGTAACCCTGAACCCATTTTGCCTCCTACCTGCAGTATTGCGGTCGTCACATTTGACATCGAGGGGATTGTTAGACAGGCTCAACATCATCAAGCTGACCCTGGGAGGGGTCCTCCTAACCGGATGTTTGTCCCTGAGTCTGCTCGCTCCCAGGTACTTCAGTGGGCTCACTCGTCTCCCCTTACCTGTCACCCTGGAGTTTCGCGGACCCTTGACTTTGTGCGACGGAAGTTCTGGTGGGCCACGATGGAGGCGGACACTCGAGCCTTCATTGCTGCTTGTACGGTATGTGCACGAAGTAAGAACTCCACCCAGGCCAGCGCTGGTCATCTACGACCTCTACCTATACCCAGCCGGCCCTGGTCGCATATCGCTATGGATTTTGTCACTGGACTTCCCCCTCGTCTGGAAAGACTGTAATTCTTACGGTGATTGATCGTTTTTCTAAGTTCGCTCATTTTTTGGCCCTACCTAAACTGCCCACTGCCAGAGAGACGGCTGATATTTTGGTTGAACATGTGTTCCGCTCTCATGGTCTACCCACGGATATTGTCTCTGACAGGGGTCCCCAGTTTGTCTCCCAGGTGTGGAAAGCTTTCTGTAAAGCTTTGGGCATTACATCCAGCCTGTCCTCTGGATATCACCCCAGACCAACGGGCAAGCCGAGAGAGCGAACCAGGAGATGGAGACCGCTCTTCGCTGTGTCACAGGGTCTAACCCTGGGTCATGGAGCTCCATGCTCCCCTGGGTGGAATATGCTCATAACACCTTGACTAACGCTTCCTCTGGTTTGTCTCCTTTTCTGTGTGCTCTGGGTTATCAACCTCCCCTGTTCCCTTCTCAAGAGAGGGAACTGGCGGTACCCTCGGTGCAGTCCCACATGCGCCGCTGCTTCAAGGTCTGGAGGAAGGCCAGGGTAGCTCTGTCCCGAGCTTCGGCGTACATGCAGAGGCAAGCCAACCGTCACCGGTCCCAGGCTCCCGGTTACTCTCCTGGTCAAGAGGTATGGCTGAAGTCACGGGACCTTCCATTGAAGGTGGAGTCTAAGAAGATGGCGCCTCGTTTTATAGGACCGTTCAAGATACTGTCTATTGTTAACCCCTGCGCGGTTAAGCTACAGCTTCCTGCCTCCCTACGGGTTCATTCCACCTTTCATGTTTCCCAGATTAAGCCTGTGTCGGTTAGCCCTCTGTGCCCGCTCTCTCGTCCCCCTCCTCCGCCCAGGATCGTGGGTGGGGGTCCGGTCTACACTGTCCGGCGACTTCTGGATGTTCGCCGCCGGGGTCGTGGTTTCCAGTACCTGGTGGATTGGGAGGGTTATGGTCCTGAGGAACGTTCCTGGGTGCCCAGGAGCTTCATTGTGGATCCTGCTCTGGTCCGAGAGTTTCATAGGTTACATCCCGATAAACCCGTCGGCCGCCAGGTGGCGTCCGTAGAGGGGGGTACTGTTAGGCCTACTGCTGCTAGGTAGCTCTCTCTCTGCTCTCTCCCTCCCTCTGTCTGTCCTTGATTGCAGGAGTGAAGTCTGGTGTGCGGGAGTCAGGGTTCCAGCTGCAGCTCATTCACCATAATCACCTCAGCCTTTAAGACCCGGTCAAACTTACCACTCATCGTCAGATCATAGTCAAGACGACCATGTTAGTCTCGCTGCCGACTGAACCTGTTTATTTTTGCTCTTTGTGTTTTGGCTTGTTCTATTTACTTTTTCTCCTGTGCCACAGATATTTGGAACCTGACTCCTGCCTCCGCTTCACTCCTGCCACCACCATCCTGCTCTCCATTACCGGACCTCTCTTTTGGACTCACCACGGACACTAGGACATTACGGTACCACACCTGCCCTGATCTGGATCTGTTACCCTCCCGGTAACCTGGACTTGCTCTTCCCCTATATTTGGAAACCTGGACTTTGAACATTGTAAATAAACCTGTTAAAACTTCTCTGGCTTGGTGTACTGATCTGCATTTGGGTTCTTATCCAGGTAAATCATAACAGGCACTGTCAGCATTGCCTGTGAAAAATGACCTGATTTCCCCTTGTGCATTCGGAACGTATTCAGACCCCTTGACTTTTTCCACATTTTGTTACATTACAGCCTTATTCTAAAATGGATTAATTTTTTTAAAAATCACACAATACCGCTTAATGACAAAGTGAAAAGAGGTTTCTAGAAATGTTTGCAAATGCATTAAAAATAAAAACAGAAATACCTTATTTACCCTTTGCTATGAGACTCGAAATTGAGCAAAGGTGCATCCTGTTTCCATTGATCATCCTTGAGATGTTTCTGCAACTTCATTAGAGTCCACCTGTGGTAAATTCAATTGATTGGATATGATTTGGAAAGGCACACACCTGTCTATATAAGGTCCCACAGTTGACAGTGAATGTCAGAGCAAAAAACAAGCCATGAGGTTGAAGGAATTGTCCGTAGAGCTCCGAGACAGGATTGTATCAAGGCACAGATCTTGGGAAGGGTACCGAGAGGGTATCTCAGAGCTTGAGAGGATCTGCAGAGAAGAATGGGAGAAGCTCCCCAAATACAGGGGTGCCAAGCTTGTAGCGTAATACCCATTTGCAAACATTTCTAAAAACCTGTTTTTGCGTTGTCATTATTGGGTATTGTGTGTAGATTGATGAGGGAGAAAAACAATTGAATCCATTGTAGAATAAGGCTGTAACGTAACAAAATGTGGAAAAAGTCAAGGGGTCTGAATATTTTTCAGAATGCACTGTACATATGAGGAGGCTCTCCAGCCAGAGTGTTCTTGCGCATGAGCACAGTGCTTCAACTCAGCAATTAAACATGTCCTATGTATAATAAGTCCTGGTAAAAACCCTAAGATCTCCTATGTATGATAAGTCCTGGTAAAAACCCTAACCTCTCATATGTGTGATAAATCCTGGTAAAAACCCTGACATCTATGTATGATAAATCCTGGTAAAACCCCTAACATCTATGTATGATAAACCCTGGTAAAAACTCTAACATCTATGTATGATAAACCCTGGTAAAGACCCTACACTCTCTCTTAGCTGTCCCATCTCCCACAGTTAGGCTAGCTGTAGCATTCTCAGAATCTGATTAGGACATCCCATTTGAGGTCTGATTAATCAGCCTAATAAGGGCTCGCTCTCTCTGAGCCTTCGTCCCCATTAGGAGATTAGCATCAGGCTGTAACTGTAGTATTGGGCCTAGCGTAGAGACTGACTGTGTGGAATCTGCTCAGTGCCAGTGTGATGAGGAGGGCTGAGCAGCCAACTCTTAGGTGGTCCTATTGATCTGATTATTTCCAAATGAAGACGGCTAACTGGAGAAAGCCAACAAAACGTAAGTTAAAGGTGGGGTTTCGTCTTGGCTGCTTTTGATTAACACCTTTCCCCCTTATCTCAGGATGAAAGCAATTACTGCATTGGCTTGACAGCAAACAGTAATTGTGGGGTGTGTTTTGGCCATGAAGGGAGGTGAGTTTAGGCTCATCAGGCATTTATGGCAGAGGAATGAGAAACGTTTAATAGTAAATTGGTTACAGGAGCCAGCCAATACAGATACTTATCAAGTGTCAGTAATCAGGGTGAGTGCAGTCTTTCAGAGCTGGCATAATGTTAGTGTTACAAATGGATAATATCATGGCTTAACACACTAGGCGCACCTAGGCAGGGACGAAATGCAGGACATTTAGAAAGGCAGTGTCGGGGGAAGAAATATTGTTTGTTTGGACGAGGGAAGGAAATGAGATTATTCCATCTGGCTGTGACCCGGTGTTATGATTATTATAATATATATTATTATACTCAGTTATGCATTTATTCTGGCAGTGATGGAGCGGAGTGTGATTTTAATCTGCCAGCGTCCCGCTGTCACACTTTCATGCTGTGGTGGGTTTGATAAACTGGTGCTAAGCGCTCGGTGCTGTGCGTGGGAAAGAGGGAGAGAGAAGGGGAAAAAAAAAAGGGAAAAAGAATGGACATCAAGCACGTATACAAGTTTTACATGAAACTATGATCGTTTTTGTTTCACAGACTCCTTAGGGGAGTGATGCATTTTACAATCATCCCTCTGCAGCAACCGTTGTGTTATCTAAAAGGAAAAGGTCAAACGTATTACCCAAGGTTTCAATATGGATGTTTTACAATTAGATTGGAGTATTGTATCGGGTCACAAGCCCAAATCTGCAGTGTACAGAAAATGAACCGTAAAAACGATCTCTTTCTCTCGCTCTCTCACTCTCTCTCGCTCTCACTCTCTCTTCTATGCAATGTCTGCCTGTGTATAGCTGAGTAGCAGGGCTTGTGGACAGCCCTCTCTATTCTGAGACAGTCATGAAAGGATCATTATCAGTGACCCCTGCAGTAATAAAAGCACTGGCTTTGTGCATGACAGGACTGGGGAGGCTTCAGAGAACAGGCAAGGAGGCCAGGCTTCAGTGATGGGTCACTACAGGCAAAGAGGCCAGGATTCAGTGATAGGTCACTACAGGCAAAGAGGCCAGGATTCAGTGATGGGTCACTGCACGCTCTTAGCACAGTGCTTTTCAAGTCTTTTTTCCCCTCAAGCTGCCTTCACACGGGAACAGCTTTCTCTCACCGCAATTTTCACTGGAGTAATTACAAAAAGTTTCAAAGTGAAAATCTGTCAAGTTACAAAAAGTGTTGAGAAGAGCAGGTTGCGGGGTAATTTATATGTCTTATTCGGTGGGTTTGAATTGTAACTTGTTTATTTTTTGTTGGGAAATACTATCTGGGTTGGGTGATAAAATGTTTTAAAAGCTTTAGAAATGCCTATTGATGGCTGGCATAGGCCCTAGGGTTATAACTTTGAAATACTTATCTCTCAGTCTAATAATTCAAGCAATCAGAAAATGGAATGAAACGTGTGTGTGTGAACGTGTGTGTGTGTGCGCAGTGTGAGTATGCGTGTGTAACAATAAGGTGCATGGTGGTGGTTTACATGATTCCATGAATGTTGACATCTGCAATATCTGTGTGGACATATGATAGTGTGTTCTACATGCTTGTGTAGATTGGGAGACTCAGTACTCAGCAGATGTTGCATATAATCTGATTGACAGTTGGCTCCTGGTACTGGCCTGCCCCGTACTGATAAGATACCAGTTTAACATTGATACCTGAGATAGGTTGTCTACCGATGTTCTATGTTAACGTAGACCGATGGAATTGCAGTATGTGTAGGTCACACATGAATCTAGATGCATTCAGCAGATCTCTTGCCATACAGATGATAGATTGATTTTCCAAACATTCTTTTTTAAATTCATGTACGAATGAAAGCTGGTGACCAGATAGGAGCGCCTCCAGCTTATCTTTTGCTTACAAGGCAGCTGTAATTGTAACGATGACGCTGGGAGTCAGGAAGCAAGTGGTGACTTTAATAATCATAATGAACATAGAGCGAATCAAAACAAGAGCAGCGTCTGGACATGAACACAGAACCAATACTGCCTGAAGAGTGATGCTAGGGAGTGCTAGATAAAGGGGGAGTAATCAGGGTAGTGATGGAGTCTATGTGTGCGTAATGAGGGTTGACAGGACCGATGGTTAGCAAACCGGTGACGTCGAGTGCCAGAGCGGGGCAGCGGGAGTAGACATGACAGTAATATACATCAGATTCATGAGCACCCAATGTTCCCTGCGCTAACCAAAGCGCGTTGCATTTCTACATAATGTGTCAAAAACACATTTAAAGTGATGAAATACCAAAGAACTAGGTCTAATGCCTTTTTCCTTTGGCACCTATTTGCTTACAGAGAAAAGGCATCAACAAGATCACGTTCCGTACTGCGATGTGTTAATTATCTGGTGGATTACGAGGTTATGATTCAGTCGGTGCCTACAGCCTTCTGTTGGGCAGCCAGTGAGGTCAGAGAACAATTACTCAGACCATCAAGCTTGTCTTTTGAATGACACTCAGAGCAGATAGCTATGCCAAAGACACAAAGAAGGAGATTTAAAGGCCTGCTTGTCTATTCAGACAGCCCTACTGGATGACACCAGGGAATGTCGTTCTTGAACTGCCGTAGATGTGGATAGATAAAAATACATACTGTCCCTCTTGTTGACGTTGTGTCAGAACACTAACACAGTTTATTAGCCTGAACATGAATAGGTGTTGTAAAGCTAATGGGGTTGAATATGCTTAGAGAACATTTGGCCACTGATATTGAATCCCTAAATGGCTCGATGTGCCTCGCCCATCGTCATTTCAATATAGCCTATAATATATTTTGATAAACTCAAATCTTATATGGTTTCATAGCGTCAACCATTTCAGAGAAATCAAATGTGCCTAGAATTCAAATACAAAATCAACCACAATATTGTTTAAAAAAATCCAGATGACTAATTTTCATATGCCTTGAGCTAGGCCTATATATTTTATTCTTAATTGCACTGCTCTTAATGCATTGATCGGACAGTGGGTTTTTCTCTCATCAGACCCACTGATTGGCTGAGATGAATGGGGGCCCAGGGTAATGGCTAGTGAGAGGATAGCGATTTTCCATTATGCCTAAGTCAAAGAGAGAGCATCTGAGAAATGACCACACGTGCAAAGTTGATCACATCCAATTAAGTTGGCCTCTCCACTCCCCCATTATAGACTGCCTGCCTGGCCTGCCTGCCCTGGATAGACAGAGGCCTCGGAGGCTACCCAGCTTGTCTTAATCTCATTAAGACTATGCCTCTGTTTCCCTCTACCTCAACGTCACTCATCTGTCCACACATTCATTTATTTGGTGATTCTGTCTATTTGGTTGTTGTTTACGACAGGTTGGTTTATTAATTAAATACACAGATTGATGATCAGTCCCTGAAGACTCCCCGGAGGCACCAAGACCATATAAAGATCCATCCTTTCTACTATTTTCCATTACTGATGTACTATGGTAGTTCAAAAGGCTGTGCCACTGGAAGGAACCACTACTTCATCACACTGCAAAGTACCGGACAAAGCAAGATGGCCAATGCAGGATAACAAACCCCTGTCAGCTGAAGGTTAACCAGATCCAATATAACAACAGAACGAGAAGAGACGATTAGAGAAGGGGAATAGAGTCGTCTCTGGCACTCTTCCACTCTCTAAGTGTTGGGGAAAAGTTCCCTAACAATGTCCCTCCCGTTGTATCCATTCAGAGGCAGGGATTACTTAATGCGATTACCAGGGCCGCCAAATCAGCCGTGGTGAACAGAGCCACCAAATTACAGCCGTGAGATGAGGAAGGTGTTTGACAGAGATTAGGAAAGGCGAACTGCAGTGTCCGACAGGGACACAATACTTGTATACTAAACAGTTTCATTAAAAGTTCAGGAAGAGTGTGTTTGTAGAAACAAAGAGCTTCTCGACAGGTAGACGTTTCTTCTTGTTGTGAAGGTCACACTGTGTCCTGTGCTGCTCTTGAATGTTTAACTTCCATTGATAGTCTACATTTTTCAACATAATGCTGAAATGATTGATGATGGTAATCATAGTAGGTTATACTGTAGCTGGTTTGACCCAGATCTGACATGACCAGATTAGTTTAACTGAAGGGAAGTATGACAGTAGGTTTGCATCATCAATGAGTTAGGCCTTGACAAACCATGGCAGTTAGTCAACCACCCCATTCAGCCTGTTACTCCCTGGCTAGATGTCTTTCATATGAGGAATGGTATTCATTCTCTCACCTGTCATTTGGGAATTTACATTTCCTTTGCTACCGAAGGCCCTCCTGTGGATACGTTTACATGTCTTGACTTTTATTTATGAAAATGAACTCTGGGAGATTGAGACCATCTTAATGATACATGGATGAACATTTGATTTGCCATTACGCAGACTGAACTTGCTTGGCGATATGAGCGCTATCATGTTGCTGTCACGGTTTCGGCCGAGGCTGCCTCTCTCCCTTGTTCGGGCAGGCTTCGGCGTTCGTTGTCTCCGGAATACTAGCTGCCACCGTTGTATGTTTCATGTTCGTTTGCTTTTGTCTGATTGTTGTCACACCTGTTTTCATTTAGTGTCATTAGTGTCCTATTTAGTTCTCGTTGTGTTTGTCAGGTGTTGTGTGTTATTGATTTTTGTCTGTCGTGTGTAGGGCTGATGTTCGCTATTTCGCTCGGTTGAGCTTCCCTCCACTGCGTGGAGTGTTTTCGCACCTGTGTAGTGCGCATTTGTTTTGTGCGCCTTCGTGCGTTATTTTCGCCTTCGGGCAAGTGTTCTCGTTATTTCCTTGTTGGAGAGTTACTAAAGTCTGTTGGACTATACTTCGGTGTCCTGCGTTTGATTCCACCACTACACCCACCTACAGCACGCGTGACAGAATAACACACCTTAAAATGGAATCAGCAGGAGCCGCAGCAGCCCAGACGACGCTGGAGGACCAGGTTCGGGAACAACGGGACCAGATCCTGCAGATGGGGACCGCACTGCAGGAGGTGATCACCACCATTCGAGGCTGGGGAATGCCTCCACCGCCACCCTCCCTGCCAGCACCATCGGCCAGTCCGCCCATTCCAGCACCGGAACCCCGAGGAGTCCGACTCTCGCTCCCGAGGTCCTACGATGGAACCGCGGCCGGGTGTCAGGGATTCCTTCTCCAGGTGGAGCTGTACCTGGCCACCGTGCACCCGGCGCCCTCGGGACATGAGAGCGTGTCCGCCTGATCTCCTGCCTTTCCGGGAAGGCATTGGAATGGGCCAACGCGGAGTGGAGGAGGATCGACGCGGACACCATCACGTGCGACGAGTTCTCCCGCCGCTTCAGGGCGGTGTTTGACCATCCCCCGGAGGGAGCGGCGGGGGGAGCGTCTGGTCTTCCCTCCGGCAGGGGAGGAGGAGTGCGCAAGAGTTCGCCCTCGAATTCCGTACTCTAGCGGCAGATGCAGGGGTGGAATGATCGGGCTCTCGTCGATCACTACAGGTGTAGTCTCACGAGGACGTCCGTCGGGAGCTGGCTTGTAGGGACACCAGCCTCTCGTTCGACCAGTTGGTCGACATGTCCATCAGGCTGGATAACCTACTAGCTACCCGCGGACGTTCGAGGGGGTCCGTCCATTTCACCCTCCAGCGCCTCCGAGCCGTGTCCCATGGAGTCGGGGGTGCTGGGCGCTAGAGAGAGGAGGGGTCGGCTTACTAGGGGGTCCATCCCCTGCACCAACTGTGGTCGGGGAGGACACACCGCGGCTAGGTGCTGGGGATGGCCTCCTAGGGGGAGAGGACGACAGGTCCCGCACTGGGGATTCCTTCCAGGTGAGTAGGCGCCCCACTCACCCAGAGCTCTCTATTGCACATTTCTGTTTGCCTGTGAGTTTTCCACAGGTAGCACCTCATTCCCAGCATAAGGCGCTGGTAGATTCAGGCGCGGCTGGGAATTTTATTGATAAGAAATTTTGTTTAGCTTTAGGGATTCCCCTTCTTCCTGTTGATGTCCCTTTCCCCGTTCATGCCCTAGATAGCCGTCCGTTGGGTGCGGGCTTGATCAGGGAGGTCACTGCGCCACTTAGGATGTGTGCGCAGAGGGGGTCATCAGGAGATGATTCAGCTATTTCTGATTGACTCTCCTGCGTATCCGGTGGTGCTGGGCATGCCCTGGTTGAGTACCCATAACCCATCTATTTCGTGGCAGGAGAGGGCTCTGATGGAGTGGTCTGCCCAGTGTGTGGGTAGATGTTTAGGCGTTTCCGTAGGGGCTACCTCGGTGGAGAGTCCAAACCAGGTGCCCGCATTGCACGTTCCCCCTGAGTATGGGGGATTTGGCTGTGCGTTTAGTAAGTCGAGGGCAACGCAGTTGCCGCCCCATAGGCAGGGAGATTGTGCGATAGACCTCCAGGCAGGAGCTGCGCTCCCACGGAGCCATGTGTATCCTCTGTCTCAGGAGGAGAAGAAAGCTATGGAGACTTACATAGACGAATCTCTGAGACAAGGATACATACGGCCTTCCACTTCCCCTGCGTCCTCGAGTTTCTTTTTTGTGAAGAAGAAGGATGGTGGTTTGCGCCCATGCATCGATTACTGTGGTCTCAATCAGATCACGGTGAAGTACAGTTATCCGCTGCCGCTGATTGCGACCATGACTGAGTCCTTGCATGGGGCGCGTTTCTTCACTAAATTAGATCTCAGGAGCGCGTACAACTTGGTGCGCATCAGGGAGGGCGATGAATGGAAGACAGCCTTTAGTACCACCTCGGGCCATTACGAGTATCTTGTCATGCCATACGGGTTGATGAACGCTCCGTCAGTTTTCCAATCATTCGTGGATGAGATCTTCAGGGACATGCAGGGGCAGGGGGTCGTGGTGTACATAGATGACATTCTCGTGTACTCGCCGACCCGTGTCGAGCATGTGGCCCTGGTGCGCAGAGTGTTGCGGAAGCTGGTGGAGCACGACCTGTATGTTAAGGCAGAGAAGTGTCTGTTTTTCCAGGAGTCGGTCTCCTTTTTGGGGTATCAGTTGTCTGCGTCAGGGGTGAAGATGGAGGTAGACGGGTGTCAGCCGTGCGTAATTGGCAAACACCAACCACTGTGAAGGAGGTGCAGCAGTTTTTGGGGTTTGCGAATTACTACCGGAGGTTTATCCGGGGTTTTGGACAGGTGGCAGCTCCCATCACGTCTCTCTTGAAGGGGGGCCCGGTGCGTCTGCAGTGGTCTGCCGAGGCGGACAGGGCATTTGGGAGGCTGAAGGACCTGTTTACCTCGGCTCCAGTGCTGGCGCATCCGGATCCCTCTTTACCATTTCAGGTAGAGGTGGACGCGTCTGAGGCCGGTATAGGAGCCGTGCTTTCACAAAGATCAGTCGCGCCACCTAAACTCTGCCGCTGTGCTTTTTATTCCAAGAAGCTCAGTCCGGCGGAGCGAAACTATGACGTAGGGGACAGGGAGCTGTTAGCCGTGGTACAGGCCCTAAAGGTGTGGAGGCACTGGCTTGAGGGGGCTCAACACCCTTTCCTCATTTTGACGGACCACCGTAACCTGGAGTACATCCGGGCAGCGAGGAGGCTAAACCCTCGGCAGGCTAGATGGAATATGTTTTTGACCCGGTTTACGTTTAAGATCACGTACATCCCTGGGTCCCAGAACGGTAAGGCAGATGCGCTGTCTCGGCGGTATGACACGGAGGAGAGGTCCGTGGAGCCCACTCCCATACTGCCGGAGTCGTGTCTGGTGGCACCGGTAGTGTGGGAGGTCGATGCTGAGCTCGAGCGGGCGTTACGCACCGACCCTAGTCCACCACAGTGCCCGGAGGGTCGGAAGTACGTTCCGCTCGAGGTTCGGGATCGATTGATCTATTGGGCTCACACGTCACCCTCCTCTGGACATCCGGGTATCGGCCGGACAGTGCACTGTCTTAGTGCCAAGTACTGGTGGCCCACGTTGGCAAGGGGATGTGAGGGTTTATGTTTCCTCCTGCTCGGTGTGCGCCCAGTGTAAGGCGCCTAGACATCTGCCTAGGGGTAAGTTACTACCCCTGCCCGTGCCACAACGACCATGGTCCCACCTCTCGGTGGATTTCCTTACTGACCTTCCTCCTTCACAGGGGAATACCACTATACTGGTCGTTGTGGACCGGTTTTCTAAGGCCTGTCGTTTGCTCCCCATGCCGGGCCTTCCTACCCCTCTGCAAACTGCCGAAGCCCTATTCACCCATGTGTTCCGGCACTACGGGGTACCCGAGGATATTGTGTCTGATCGAGGTCCCCAATTTACCTCCAGAGTCTGGAGGGCCTTTATGGAGCGGTTGGGGGTCTCGGTGAGCCTCACCTCGGGTTACCACCCGGAGAGTAATGGGCAGGTGGAACGTGTAAACCAGGATGTGGGCAGGTTTCTTAGAACATACTGCCAGGACCGGCCGGAGGAGTGGGCAAGGGTACGTTCCCTGGGCCGAAATGGCCCAGAATTCCCTACGCCATTCCTCCACTAACCTAACCCCTTTCCAATGTGTGTTAGGTTACCAGCCGGTTCTGGCACCCTGGCAGCAGAGCCAGATCGAGGCTCCTGCGGTGGATGAGTGGGCGAGGCGCTCGGAGGAGACATGGAACGCTGCACACGTCCACCTGCAGCGGGCCCTCCGACGTCATAAGGCGAGCGCCGATCTCCACCGCAGTGAGGGACCGGTGTACGCACCTGGTGATCGAGTCTGGCTCTCTACCAGGAACCTGCCCCTCCGCCTGCCCTGTCGGAAACTGGGTCGGCGGTTTGTAGGGCCATTTAAAGTCCTGGGAAGGTTGAACGAGGTGTGTTATAAATTACAGCTACCTGTTGAATATAAAAGTATTAACCCCTCGTTCCATGTGTCCCTTCTCAGGCCGGTGGTAGCTGGCCCACTCCAAGAAAGTGAGATCAGGGAGACTCCTCCGCCCCCATTGGACATCGAGGGGCACCGGCGTACTCCGTGAGGTCCATCTTGGATTCGAGACGTCGGATGGGGGTCTCAGTATCTAGTGGAGTGGGAGGTACGGTCCGGAGGAGCGGTGCTGGGTGCCGAGGAGAGACATTTTGGACCCGTCTCTCCTGACGGAATTCCATCGTGGGCACCCGACGCACCCCTGCTCCCGCGTCCTCCGGGTCGTCCCCGAGGCCGAGTCGGCGCACGTCTGGAGCCGCAGCGTCAAGGGGGGTACTGTCACGGTTTCGGCCGAGGCTGCCTCTCTCCCTTGTTCGGGCAGGCTTCGGCGTTCGTTGTCTCCGGAATACTAGCTGCCACCGTTGTATGTTTCATGTTCGTTTGCTTTTGTCTGATTGTTTCATTTAGTGTCATTAGTGTCCTATTTAGTTCTCGTTGTGTTTGTCAGGTGTTGTGTGTTATTGATTTTTGTCTGTCGTGTGTAGGGCTGATGTTCGCTATTTCGCTCGGTTGAGCTTCCCTCCACTGCGTGGAGTGTTTTCGCACCTGTGTAGTGCGCATTTGTTTTGTGCGCCTTCGTGCGTTATTTTCGCCTTCGGGCAAGTGTTCTCGTTATTTCCTTGTTGGAGAGTTACTAAAGTCTGTTGGACTATACTTCGGTGTCCTGCGTTTGATTCCACCACTACACCCACCTACAGCACGCGTGACAGTTGCTTCTCCACTAAATGGATTGGACGTGAGAAGTAATTAAGTGCTTGCCTGTCTCTGAGATTGTTTAACCATTTGAACTCCATATCTAAGCAATCTATCATAAGGCCAGCAGCTAAACTGCCATGAACCCTCCGTTAAAGTATTGAGCAGGATATCAATACACTATCACTTTCTAAATAAGCACTGATGACTGCCTGTTAAGGTGCCATTAGCGTAACACTAAAGGGAGTCTATGTGGCACATGTGTATGTTTAGCACGTACAAGACTGGTAGATGTAGAGAAACATTCAACACCTTGTCATTTAGTTTGTTCTTTCCTCCCTTTAACACAGTCAAGTGGTTGGCATCTCATTTGAATTGGGAGACATCGCTTGCAATTTGTGTGAAGTAGCATTGCTTCAGTTAATGTCCAGGCAGCTATAGTAGTTGTTTTCTTTGGTTTGAGGAGGTGAGAGGAGGCTGTGAATGGCTTAGTAGTCTTGAGTTAGAAAGTGTGTGTTGGTGGCGTGCTTTAATGCTTGTTGCTTACATTGGAAGTTATAACAATAACAGAGAAAAAGTGTTAAATCAAACAACGTATCAGTCGGAGGTTGAAATAACATTTTGTTTGCATCCTATTGGCCTAATCTGTTTGGTTATAAAGGACAGTCAATTTCAACAATCTCAAACCCATCCCAGGGGGACTAACAGTCACAAAATGTGGCATGTATACAGGGCCACATTGTTCTCACATATTATGTTCGGGTACATCTGAGTAAATTCAATTTTTATGTCTACATATGGCACCACAGGGACAGTGGCTCACAATGCGGCTCTCAGAAGACTATGCCACTGTGTCATCTGGCACTATGTCATTTGGCTTACCTGCAAGAAATGCATTATATATCTATCTGTATGTGACTGTAGCCTACGTCTTTACCCTCATCCAACCACTACCGAAATCATTTCTTGGGGGAGGGTGAGAAGGAAGGCAACCAATGAGAGTATAAGGGAGTAACAGGAAATCATGTCCAAAGTGACACCCACAAGGTCTCTGATTTACAAAAAAGAAGAAGAATCCCGTCTTTCTATATATCACCTATACTAAGGAGAGAAATTAGGCTTCTCGCTTAAACAGTCGGCCATCCATCAGCGATTTCTCTCAGTTTATCAGGCTGCCCAAGTCGAAACACACACAATGATGTCAGGCATGAATCAAATGATGACACCTCACATTCAGGACTTAGACGGGTGCCCTTTCTCCATTCCCCAGAGATGGCTGACAACCATTATAACCCCTATGAATCTGAGGACCTTGCCTGTTGAAGCATGTTGGTGCATTTTGGAGCATGTTGGAGCATGTTGATGCAAGTTGGAGCATTTTTGAGCATGTTGGAGCATGTTGAAGCATATTGAAGCATGTTGAAGTATGTTGAAGCATGCTGGAACATGTTGAAGCATGTCAAAACATGTTGAAGCATGTTGGAGCATGTTGGAACATGTTGAAGAATGTCAAAGCATGTTGAAGAATGTTGGAGCATTTTGGAACATGTTGAAGCATGTTGAAGCATGTTGGAGCATGTTGGAGCATGTTGAAGAATGATGAAGCATGTTGAAGAATGTTGGAACATGTCGAAGAATGTCAAAGAATGTTGAAGCATGTTGGAGCATGTTGGAACATGTTGAAGCATGTCAAAGCATGTTGAAGAATGTCGGAGCATGTTGGAGCAAGTTGAAACATTTTGAAGCATGTTGAAGCATGTTGAAGCATGTTGGAACATGTTGGAACATGTTGAAGCATGTCAAAGCATTTTGAAGCATGTTGGAGCATGTTGGAGCATGTTGAAGTATGTTGAAGAATGTTGAAGAATGTTGGAACATGTTGAAGCATGTCAAAGCATGTTGAAGCATGTTGGAGCATGTTGGAGCATGTTGAAGTATGTTGAAGCATGTTGAAGCACGTTTGAACATGTTGAAGCATGTCAAAGCATGTTGAAGCATGTTGGAGCATGTTGGAGCATGTTGAAGCATGTTGAAGCATATTGAAGCATGTTGGAGCATGTTGAAGGACATGTAGTCTTGTGAGTTGGGTTCTGTCACTAGAGAGGTCACTGTATGTAGTTAGTAATTGCATTGGCAGTCGTTTTTGCCATATAACATCTTTGTTGTTTTACTTATATTAATGTAAATACAATTTGTATGTTTCATCACCATTAACACATAGAACATGATGATCTTAATCTAACCTTGGTTTAAATGAATTCAATCAGATGAGAGAAAGTTGAGGTACACTCACCACTCAGTTTCTTGTGATTCATACTGAACTCTGTAGTGTTAATCCTATACTGAAGGTGAACATTTCGAATCCCCAATTCATTAGTAAAAACCAGAAGTCACCAAAACTGCCATGTTTTCCTGAAATACCAAAGTGCGTAGCTTCTCTTTGATTTCCAGTTGTTGCCAGTGATTATGAATGAGCTGGAAAAAAAGCTTGTTGTTGTTCCGCCTGCTTTAACGTAACAACCTGCACATCTAAAGGACTGCTGCATGCACTGTACCCTGCCTGGAATAATCCACTTTCATTCAGAATGCAGTGGAACGGGGAGATGTCAGAGTCACTTATTTTTAGACTCCCTGCTGATCACTCACTTTCTATTATCTATCAATTACCACGACAGTTGTTCCATTGATATGATTAACTGGATCGTTTATGACAGGAAAGGTTGTCATTAATTTAACATCAACCCAATGTTGTACTTTTTTGTAGCTCTTTCGAAATGAGCAAAGCACACACGTAAAGAGGATCTGGCTTAGATAGTTATTTGGACTCAACATTTTTTTGACCCCTTTAATACTGGAGGAAGTGAATTATTTAAAATGGAGAGTTCCCTGGGAATGCAAGGCAGGGAGCCAGCTGTGACCCACCCTGCCACACATTCCTCTGTTTGCTCTCTCTCTCTCTCTCTCTCTCTCTCTCTCTCTCTCTCTCTCTCTCTCTCTCTCTCTCTCTCTCTCTCTCTCTCTCTCTTCTAAAGCAGTCAGACTGTCCCACAGTGCCAGAGAGTAGATGTTTTGGATGCCCCATTTGTTTAACTGAAATTCTTTCTATTATGAAGTGGCAGAGAGGGTGAATCCATTCTAGCGCTGCAGGGCCTCAGAGGCTGCATGTCACTTGGGTTCACCTCGTACATTTTCACTATAACCCAAAATGTCTGAGTTGCACTTCGCCAAGATTCTTCCTAGATCAGACATCCTGGCTGGTCTATCAGCGTCGGCTTCACCATCTCTGAGCGGGGAAGTCACCCAAAAAATTACTTTTTTAATAGTTACACACTCACTGGCTGTCACATGCAAATTATAGTGTGCATGACTCCTTTAAATTTCTTAACTCACTCGGAAGGAAAGCTAAAGGCTGGTCAGATGACGCAGATGCTAAGCTACAGGACTGTTTTGCTAGCACAGACTGGAACATGTTCCAGGATTCTTCAGATAGCATTGAGGAGTACACCACATCAGTCACTGGCTTCATCAATAAGTGCATCGATGACGTCGTCCCCACAGTGACCATACGTACATACCCCAACCAGAAGCCATGGATTACAGGCAACATCCGCACTGAGCTAAAGGATAGAGCTGCCGCTTTCAAGGAGCGGGTCTCTAACCCGGACGCTTATAAGAAATCCCGCTATGCCCTCCGACGAACCATCAAACAGGCAAAGAGTCAATACAGGACTAAGATTGAATCGTACTACACCGGCTCTGACTCTCGTTGGATGTGGCAGGGCTTGAAAACTATTACAGACTACAAAGGGAAGCACAGCCGCGAGCTGCCCAGTGACACAAGCCTACCAGGTGAGCTAAATCACTTCTATGCTTGCTTCGAGGCAAGCAACACTGAAGCATGCATGAGAGCACCAGCTGTTCCGGATGACTATGCGATCACGCTCTCCGTAGCCGATGTGAGTAAGACTTTTAAGCAGGTCAACATTCACAAGGCCGCAGGGCCAGACGGATTACCAGGACGTGTACTCTGAGTATGTGCTGACCAACTGGCAAGTGTCTTCACCGACATTTTCAACATGTCCCTGACTGAGTCTGTAATACCAACATGTTTCAAGCAGACCTCCATAGTCCCCGTGCCCAAGGACACTAAGATAACCTGCCTAAATGACTACCGACCCGTAGCACTGACGTCTGTAGCCATGAAGTGCTTTGAAAGGCTGGTCATGGCTCACATCAACACCATTATCCCAGAAACCCTAGACCCACTCCAATTTGCATACCGCCCCAACAGATCCACAGATGATGCAATCTCTATTGCACTCCACACTGCCCTTTCCCACCTGGACAAGAGGAACACCTACGTGAGAATGCTATTCATTGACTACAGCTCAGCGTTCAACACCATAGTGCCCTCAAAGCTCATCACTAAGCTAAGGATCCTGGGACTAAACACCTCCCTCTGCAACTGGATCCTGGACTTCCTGACGGGCCGCCCCCAGGTGGTAAGGGTAGGTAACAACACATCTGCCACGCTGATCCTCAACACGGGGGCCCCTCAGGGGTGCGTGCTCAGTCCCCTCCTGTACTCCCTGTTCACCCATGACTGCATGGCCAGGCACGACTCCAACACCATCATTAAGTTTGCCGACGACAGTGGTAGGCCTGATCACCGACAACGATGAGACAGCCTTTAGGAAGGAGGTCAGAGACCTGGCCGTGTGGTGCCAGGATAACAACCTCTCCCTCAACATGACCAAGACAAATGAGATGATTGTGGACTACAGGAAAAAAAAGAGGACTGAGGACGCCCCCATTCTCATCGACGGGGCTGTAGTGGAACAGGTTGAGAGTTTCAAGTTCCTTGGTGTCCACATCACCAACGAACTATCATGGTCCAAACACACCAAGACAGTCGTGAAGAGGGCACGACAAAGCCTATTCCCCCTCAGGAGACTGAAAAGATTTGGCATGAGTCCTCAGATCCTCAAAAAGTTATACAGCTGCACCATCGAGAGCATCCTGACTGGTTGCATCACCGCCTGGTATGGCAACTGCTCGGCCTCCGACCACAAGGCACTACAGAGGGTAGTGCGTATGGCCCAGTACATCACTGGGGCCAAGCTTCCTGCCATCCAGGACCTCTATACCAGGCGGTGTCAGAGGAAGGCCCTCAAAATTGTCAAAGACTTCAGCCACCCTAGTCATAGACTGTTCTCTCTGCTACCGCACGGCAAGCGGTACCGGAGCGCCAAGTCTAGGTCCAAAAGGCTTCTCAACAGCTTCTACCCCCAAGCCATAAGACTCCTGAACAGCTAATCATGGCTACCCGGACTATTTGCACCCCCACCCCATCTTTTTACGCTGCTGCTACTCTGTTAATTATTCATGCATAGTCACTTTACCTCCCTACCCACATGTACATATTACCTCAACTACCTCAACTAGCCGGTGCCCCCGCACATTGACTCTGTACCGGTACCCCCCTGTATATAGCCTCTCTACTGTTATTTTATTTTACTTCTGCTCTTTTTTTCTCAACACTTTTTTGTTGTTGTTGTTTTATTTCACTTTTTTATTAAGAAATAAATTCATTGTTGGTTAAGGGCTGTAAGTAAGCATTTCACGGTAATGTCTACACCTGTTGTATGTGGCAAATAAAATGTGATTTGATTTGATTTGTAATGGAAGATTATGTATACATACAATTGGTGTTGAACACAGACGCAATATTTGGTCTTGGGCCATTATGACTGTGGCAGTGTAATTATAATAGTGGCGATGAATGTAAAATGTAAATGAAAGGTAATGACTCACAAGTGTGTGTCCTTATCGTGGTCCCCCTGATAATGCTCTTGCTAACATACTCTTGTTGAAGTCGCTTTATGGCTGCACACTCCTGTCTCAGAACACAAACAGCCTGGATAGATAATTCAATACATTTTCTTATTAATGTACAGCTAGGGGCCCATTTCGATTGACGCAAACTGTTTTTCCAAGGCGGATTTTCAACTTATTTTCTACACTAAACTTAAATAAGAAATAGCTGGAGGAAGAGTAGACGTAGCACATCCAGTCACTATCTTTGGGGGTTACAGATGCATCTTTTTGGACAGTCCTGTTGGGATACGCTGTACCAGTGCTGTGGAGCACTCTGAACCTGATGTCTGCTGTCTGACTGTACACCTCAGGTGTTGCTGGGATGACCCAATCTCATACCTGATCTAACTTTTATTGGACCGCTATCACTGTTTCCACAGCAACTAGCCTCTCATTGCCCATCAGTGACCCTGATCAATCCACTGATGATGTAATAACCTTTTTTATTAATGGAAGTGGGCTTTTATAAGTGTCACTGTTGGGCTGTTTGGCTGTTTATATACCCATGTGGAAACCTCCTTAATGTGTTAGAGACTGGTCCAGTCATGGCTTCACCTCCTCACCGTGGGGAGGCCAAATCCATAGGACATGCATAATTCACTGAGCGTATCTGGACTCATCACCACAAAGGGAATAGATGGCAATGTTTGGTTCGTCACATGTTGAGTGGATAGGAACTCCCATAAATCCTATGCCTCAATAACAGTCCAATGGAGGTGGGAGAATTTCATTTAATATACTACATATAAATATTATGTGTTGATAGCAGTATATGATACACTGTTCATTTACATTTTAGTCATTTAGCATATGCTCTTATCCAGAGCGACTTACAGTTAGTGAGTGCATACATAATTTTTGTATTTTTCATACGTGGGAATCAAACCCACAACCCTGGCGTTGCAAACGCCATGCTCTATCAACTGAGCTACATCCCTGCCGGCCATTCCCTCCCCTAACCTGGACAACGCTGGGCCAATTGTGCGCCGCCCCATGGGTCTCCCAGTCGCGGCCGGCTACGACAGAGTCTGGATTCGAACCAGGATCTCTAGAGGCACAGCTAGCACTGCGATGCAGTGCCTTAGACCACTGCGCCACTCGGGAGGTAATGTTCACTAATATGGTGATACTGAATTCCGCATGACAAATTAGCATTCGTGTGAGCCTGTAAATGTGTTTAGCGGCATAGCCCAATCAAGCAGATATTCTGAGACATTCCCCTGTGAAGAAATCCCCATCGTGCCATTCACATACCTGACTGTAATCAATGACTTGGTTCCTGTAATTGCTGTTTAACTTCGCTCATTATTCTCCCAGCTTTAATTAAACCATTCAATAGTCTTCATGTGTAGGAAATGTGACCTTAATTGGTAGTTGCAATGGCACATATATCCTGCAGCGGTGGTATTGTACACTGAAGGAATAGGGGTCAGAGAGCAAAGCCGCCTAAGGCAGAAGCTTTTCAATCACCCACCCACACATCCGTCCTCTCTCTTCTCTCTTTGCCTTTGTATCCATTTAGAATCTCTCTGTAATTGTCCACCGGGTCGACCAGAAACAAAGATGAACAACAGATCTTTGGCAGACTGAGCCACAGCAAATTGCTCACACATAGCGGTTCAACAGCAGTGTAGAGGGATTAATATCTTGAAATTTAGAACCTAATTAAAACAGAGGAGGGAAATGACCCAAGCAGGGTCACACACACGCACGCACACACACAAACACAAACACACACACACACACACACACACACACACACACACACACACACACACACGCACACACACACACACACAGGCACGCACAGACACACACACACAGGCACGCACAGACACACACGCACGCACGCACACACACACACAGGCACGCACAGACACACACAGGCACCCACAGACACACACACAAACACAGGCACACACAGACACACACACAGGCACACACACTGGCACACACACTGGTACGCAGAGATTCTGTTGTCACATCTGATTTATCTTGTGAGAGAATGCCTCACAGCCACTTGTTTCAATCACAAACAAGCAGGCTACACTGGACATAAACCCATCACCAGAGTGGTGGCTGGCCCTTTATGCAACAGACCTGATAAGGCCACACAGAGCTCGTTGTATAGAAATAATAGTTTGATATTGATTTCCATTTTGTCATGGTAGGGTGTTCTGTAAAGAACTCTGTAAGCTGATATTGATATGAGAAGGTAATAATAAACTATGGAAACAAGTCCTAATGCTCTGTGGCCTGGAGTAGAGATTTACAGTATAATCAGGAAATTGTTACCGTTCACATAACTAATCTTTAGTACACTAACATGCATCCCACCCACTGTTTCTCAGAATATTCTCAGAGCGCTGTGTGTTATGGCATTCCATTCAAGACCTATCAAATAAGATGACATCAGAAACATTGTTTGTCATCCCATAGTGACTGCCAATGCGGTTTCTTCCCTGTGTTCCATTCATTAAAATGTTCTCTGGAAGTACAGTGCTCCTAAAAAAAGAAGAAGATTGAGGACAGCACCAAACATTTCCGTTTGCCGCCCCCACACTCCTCTAATGATACACCGCCATGTCATATTTGCGCATGTAGAGACTGCTGTTGTGACATTTTCAATATACAGTACATCAAGCATAACAAAAGCCAGGGTCCAGTATAATATTTTCCCGGTATATATTACTGCACCATCTCTATTTAGAAAAGGGAGCCGGTTTGAATGAAGACATTTTCTTCAGGAAGATACAGTTGAAATGCTTCACGAAGTAGTAGACAAACAATAGATAAGTCAAAAGTGGCTGTATCTATAAATTAATCAATAACCACTCGCAGAAATGAGCTCAGCTAGCATGCTTCTGTTGTCCTCATATTGAAAAGCCGCAATTCTGAAAGCCTTCCTTTTTTTCCATTGACAGAACTGGTGGTGACGTACAGATGTTGCCAGGTCCGGAATCCAAAATGAATTCCAGCTATTGTTATCTCATGCTGCTGAGATGTACAGTGGCGTACAATCCCACAGCATTCTAACCTTGCACATTGAAATATGCCAAATCTGCTCACTATGTGTTAATCACATCATCTTTTAAGTATGCACCTGCTTTAATTCTCCCATTTCCATGCCTAATTGGCTATGCGGCGCACGCCTTGACAGAAGCAGAAACCTGTGGTCACTGTAAATGCAAGGCTAAAGCAGGGTTTAAACTAAACAGAGATTACTGAAGCGTGGACCTCCGGCTCCTGGCAGACAGTTATTTAAAGGTGGTGTGCTGCTCTCTTTTCCTCCCCCCTGTTTATTCTACCTCGAAACACTCTCAGCTCTCCATCTTTCTCTCACCTCACATCTTCATTCTGCCCCTCCATCTGTCTATTTCATATAACTCAAAATATCCCTCTTGCGACTTGTGTCCACATCTGCCCCCCTCATCCTGATTCTGTCTCAGATTCCAGACCCCATACTCAACCTTTATATCATAGCACAATTAGCCAGCCGAGAATGTTCTCACTATGTCATTAAGATTCCAGCGATGGACAGCCAGCCTAGCCATCAGCTGAACATGAGGGGGTAGCTAGGAGGGAAAGGCATTGGATGCCTCTCAAGGAGAATTCCAGAGACCTGGATTATGCAGCAACAAGCAGCTTCAATCATGCACCCACAGCCTTGGACCTTCACTGAGTAGGCTTGCTCATTTCAGCAAAGTGTGTCCATTAAGATTACTAGGGCCAAATGACACTGGAATCCATTTTAAAAACACACTTATGAGGAGTAATCCAAAGACGACATTGCCGTATAACCGTGCACAATGTGGCAGGGCCAAAGGTAACTGGTCATTCACACAGCCATCCCTGTATGACCTTTGACCCTGGGCTACTCCTGGAATACTCTCTCCCTCCACTGAGCCCCTCTGAAAGAGGTCACAGGCCCCTGCACTGCAGAGCATTTTTACCCAGTAATCATGTGTTGCTCTGTCAGGCTACATCTTTTATTTCCTCCCTGACAGCTTAATGTTGGGAGAAAGCAATTTCACCTGATGGATGACCATAGGAGGAGAAGAGGCTGAATCACCCAAATTCCTCAGTGTTGAATTATGCGGAGCAAATCCCATGAAACCCAGCCTCTCCAACACCTGCCTTTGAGAAGAAATACCCTTTCAGTCAGTGCATGTGCTCAACAGTAGGTTATTACAGGCAGCACTGAGGACCTCTCACCCTGCCTGTGCACAGGCCTTATTTATTTCCATGGTGTTTGCTTGTCTCTTTAAATCACCAAGCCTGCCTGTCATTCGATACACTGCTCCAGTAGTATGAAGGTGTGATGTATTACTAGATGTATTATAAGTCACACCAGGATTGATTAATTGCTTTCAACCCATTCACATTCGGGGAACCATCCGCACTGTGTCCCTTTGTCCAACACTCTATTTCTACAGGGACAATAAGGATAACGTGTCAATATGGGCCTCCTCAATCTTGTCACTTTAAGCGCGATCAATGCGACTTTCCCTCCAACTGAATGCATTTGGATACCAGCCCCCTTCTGCTTCTCTCACACTGGATACAACATAACGATCAATACAGACTGCTGAGGGAGAATCACAGCAAAAACAACAACTATGAATGCCCAGGCTGAATTAAATGCTTCATGAAGGTTGAGCTTGATAAAAAGAAAATGCTGGCATTTGCCAACAAGCCTTTGGACACCGCAGAGGTTCCTCGTCAGCAGTAGAATGTAATGAAATTCATTCAGTAAATAACTATAAATAGCATATTTGCAAGTCTTGAAAAGGTTGAATTTTTCATTGTCAACGCCTTTGTGTAAAAAAAAGTTTATCTTTGCGCATAGAAACGACATACAAGGGTGACCATCTGAAAAGTGCAGCATATTGCATAATTCACATAACCCTACAAAACACTGCCTTAAGAAAAACACAAAATGGCCACACAGTTTTATATAGAGTGGGAAACTACTACCTATTTTTTTTCTTTGACATCACAGTGTTTTGTTTTGGGGGGGACAGAATTTTAACAATTTGTTTTATGGGTCCTAATGGGTGAATGGTCATATGACACGTGGTCATGGTGATGATTAATGAGCTGTCAGTTGGTTGCAGAGTTCAACTCCATTGAGATGGAATGAAGTGAGTGTTTGATCACAGCCCTCAGGCAATGGAGATTAATCTACATGAACAATTTAGCCTCCTGTTGGTTGGGAGAGGTAAAGGTGCATGGTGTTTGACCCTACAGATTATTGATAGTTGTTTGCCTTAAGGATTCCATTGAACATTGAACCGCCACATTGATATGTGTGAGTGTGCGTAGGTGGATGTGGTTGGGGCAAAATGGTTCTGTTACAGCCAAATGCTATGTAAACACTTGAGTTGAATAGTGCTATATGTACTGTATCAACTGGTAATTTTCCATAACTGTCCAGTACCCTCTTTACACACTGCACAATGGAGTGATATGCTGCTGGCTCCTTATCGCTTAGGGCACTAGAGGCCCAGCAAAAGGCCAAATTCTTCTTCTAACTGAATAGGCTTTACAGAACTCATCACTCCTCTCTCTTAGACACGTAGGCTGTGAGAGCTGGTTAGAACCTGTTTTTGTTTGTACAATGCTTTAAGGAAGTGGAGCCAAGTCCCCCTTATCTCTCATGTAAACTTGCCTCCCCCTTGGAGAGGCAAGCAGCTCTTTGTGTATAGTAAGTATATCATGACTGTGTGATTCTGTAACTTTTCAGTTCCTCTCCGGTTTATCCTGAGTGTGATCTACCTTGCAATTGCTTGAATAAACTCTTAACTCTTAACTCTTAACTGGATAATGAGCTCTGCCTGATCCTTGGAGCGAGTTTTCCTCAACAATGTGAATAGATCTGTGTGTGTGTGTGTGTGTGCCCAAGTCTATGTCTGCATCCCTGTCTGTCCTTGGAGCTGGGCTGAAAGCAGGGCAGGGTTGGAAGGTTACTGGTTGCTAATTGGAAGGGCACTCCCACTGAGCTCTCAGTCAGCACTGGCGCTGCCCTCTCCTGTCAATCCCTGCCAGGGAGCCGACGAGCACGGCACCACACTGACCTGACAGTCCTCTGGGAAGTGCTCCCTCTCACACGGCAAACAAACCACCGCTTTGATGCTGCAGCTCCACCTACAACACTACTGTTGAGAGGCAGGCACTGCCACTGCAGCACTGTAGCACCATTCACACACAGCCCTCGATCTCCATCAGAGATGCAGAAGAGCTTTGAACTAAGAGGGAATGTGTGGCTGGCTGGGGGGACTGATACTGTGTCCTCCATTTTCTCAGCATTAGCAGTGAGGCTGTTGTTGATTTGGAGCACTAGGCTAACACATTGCTGTTGTTGATATGGAGTACTAGGCTAACACATTGCTGTTGTTGATATGGAGCACTAGGCTAACACATTGCTGTTGTTGATATGGAGCACTATGCTAACACATTGCTGTTGTTGATATGGAGCACTAGGCTAACACATGCTGTTGTTGATGTGAAGCACTAGGCTAACACATGCTGTTGTTGATATGAAGCACTATGCTAACACATTGCTGTTGTTGATATGGAGCACTATGCTAACACATTGCTGTTGTTGATATGGACACTAGGCTAACACATTGCTGTTGTTGATGTGAAGCACTAGGCTAACTAATTGCTTCACACATTCACTCATTTGTCTCAAGGGTTAATTTCTACAGTGTTATTAGAACTGCTCTCTGAAAATTGGAGAGCATCCATTCAAGTCACACCAGGAGATATCAGTTGACATTTTTATATTTCAGGCAGTGTGTAGGAATGTTGTGGGAACTGGGGAAATAGGTGTTTAAATGGTAGACACTTTTACTACGCTTTTCTAGACAAATTCATTTAGACAGCCATTGATAGAGTTCAGCGACGAGTCAGTTTTCTCCCCATATGAGATGCTTTTCTCAGTCTCCTGAGAGCTTGAACAAGCTGCTGAAATTCCACATTACCACTCTAATGAGCAGTGACAAGATGAACAGGGATAATGTCCATATCAACCTTCAGAATGTCACACACACCTCACAACTGTACTGCAGTGACTGACTGGCCCATGCCCCAGATTCATCTCAAGGAATTATACAGAGGAATGGCAGAAGATTGGATGTGGAATGATTCATATTTATTTTACCTTTATTTTACCAGGTTAGTCTCATTGAGATTAGCAATTTATTTTACAAGAACATCTAGCAAAATAAGACAGTCCTATACCTCTGTACTCTAAATAAATGGACCAACCTCTAGCTGCCCTCAAGTTGTCTTTACGTTCCCAGGAGGTTATGTGTAGAAGGTCAGGAGTTTGCATGAATAAATAATTTCCCATATATCACACACATACTTCAGATAATGAAATACAACGTGCCAGCGTGCTGAGGAGGACGATAATGATCTACCGAATATAAAGTCTATAAGATTTTATTTCAGATTGAACTTCATAAAGGCGATCGAAGCATACGACATGCAAAATACCAGGGCAGACATACAACTTTTCAAATAAACATTAAGGTATGTACATTTTTTATCCATAACGACACAGCAGGTTCTATACTTCACTGTCAGTTAGAAGTTAACTGGTTCTGTGTAGCCAAATAAAGGATTTAGGATTTAGGGTCTCCCTTATGTTGCTGTAACTCATTGGTTAAGATTTACACACGGGCCGTGGACTGTGCACATTTTAAGCCGACCTAAGGCAGCAAAATTACACACATGAAAATACACAGAGCTCATGCATTAAATATCTACTTAGCTCAGATACAGAACGGATGTTAATGGCCCAAGCTTGAGGGTGTGAGCTTTGGCAAACAGAGAATCCTCTCTATTTGTGATTAATAAAAACTGTATCAAAGGCAATATGTAACTTTGCTTGACAAAGAACTTCAAATGCGAGCATGTATACTTTTGAAGCTCCATTTCCAATATATTTGACCAAACGTCTTTCTCATTCGAAGACAAAATGGAACAGGTTTTCTTGGGTCAGATGTGAAAGTCAATTTCGAGTGAGGAGCCATTAGAGTGCAGTCATGATCCAGCACTCTGTTTATCGTTACATTCTGAGATTGATGGAGCAGGAGCCAATACTAAAAGTAGAGCCACCTTCACATACCAAACATTAGTTGTGAAGAGTTTAAAGATATTTTAAGAGAGAAGGAGAGGTGAAAGGGAGGTTGTTTGTTGATTGAATACTCTCAAGAGTAGAACTGATAATTAAGGTTGTGTATGAAGGCCAGTGACTTTGTTCAAGAGTGGAACAGGCCACATGGTAACGCCATGGGATTTGCTCTCTCAGCCCTACTGCTTGAATTACAGTCTCCTTCTCCAACCCTAAAGCACCTGTAACCCTGATTTACATAATACATACACTCCACTAGAGTAAGCTAATTATGATATGCAAAAGTAGCTTTGGCCGCCTCACATGTAAATGAGCATGGTCTAAGTTCAACCTCACATGTCACCTCTATAAAAGCCATGCCACTTTGAGACTATTTTCTCTGAGCACTCCGTTACCCATAGTTCCCTATGTGGCGTTAACAGGCAGCTTCATGTTCAAATGCTAATTTTGTGTCACAGCACCTTGCAGAAATCAAAAGACTTTTGAAAGCTCTTTACCAGCCGCTGCACGCCTATTAAAATCACTCCTGGGACTCTCCCTTAAGTGGGAAGTAAATGTAACACCTGCTTCTGAACCTGCTAAAGAACATGAGGTATTAAAAGAAGGAAGGAAAAAGACAACAGGCTATCAGATGAGACGTAAGCCCTGTGGCTACGGTCATGTTTTGTACACTCTGTCATCCCAGAGCAGGACCAGATTCAAATATGATATCGTGTTCTGTTTATGGGACAGAGGTGTGCGCATTACGACGCATTCTGCTGGGAAATACCCTACTCTGCCTGTTATGAGTAATCACACTGAAACAAGAAGGCAGTGAAGAACTCACAAAGCCCCTCAGAGATGAAATGGCACCCTTGAGGTGCGACAGGAGTGATGGAGGCCATTTTCTCTTTAGTGCAGATCATGTAGAGTCCATATGTAGAACTGGTGGGCTACAAGATGACACATTCATATTGTTTCACTTCACATTGTCCAAATGATTTGTCCCCTGGTGAAAATGTGCTTAATGAATTTTGTCTCTGGGGCTATAATTCATTCATTAGGCTAATAGGAGAAGTCGTTAGTTCGATCAGACACACATAAACGTAAGTACACTCTGGTGTGAGCTGATCATGTGGAACGTGTTGGAGGATTTTGCATCATCACTGTGAGAAGTTCTTATTCTGTTGTTTAAGGTATTTTGGGCTCTTCAGGGAACACCCCATCCTGACAGTAACAGTCACATGGTGACGATAATGGAAATGTTGAAAGATCACATAACATTACCGGCGGTGGTAATATTAGAAACCATTCAAGGTCTTACATTAGTGTTTTGCACATCCTTGCTATTTTGAACATAAGCTATATTTCTTAACATCTGGTTAGTTCCTGATGCAGATTGCTTGCTGACTAAACGTACAAGTGAGGCAGCTTGTAAAGTAGAGATATGGGTGATAAAAGGCATAAGGAGGCAGCTTCTGCTGAGTTTGAATAAAGTGACGTTTTTTCCTCTCTGTTTGTGGAGCAAGCTGTATCTGTCCTGGTTAGAGAGTTATCTGTGTGTCAGTGAGAATGCCCATCAGGGCTGTAAAGTGTGGTCTGTGGTTCTCCCTGGATCCTGTCTGGCTGTGGCTTCTGTCTTTGTCCATGCTCCATCACCTTAATCTTCCCTCATAAATTACCCTGCCCTTTGGAGAGGGGGCTTTTATTTAATAAAGCTCCCTGCCTGTCCCAACAGACTGTCATCGCTGATTTACTCTGTGCCTGGCTGGAGCATCGCTCTGTGTGTGTGTGTGTGTATGTGTGTGTGTGTATGTGTGTGTGTATGTGTGTGTGTGTGTGTGTGTGTGTGTGTGTGTGTGTGTGTGTGCGTGTACAGGAGGGTCATGTGTAAAAATGAAAGTGTGTGTACGATTATGTGACTGAGTGGGTTTGTGAGGTCAGAGCTGGTGTGTTGGGTCTGGAACATAATGATCTAAACTACTGTAGTAGGTTAGAGGTCATCTGGTGGTTGAGGAAAGGTTTAGATTATAGCCATCACTTGTACATACTCTATTACAGTTTGTAGCTGAGAATACGAAACTCAAGATTGAATTGAATCTATTAGGGTTTAGCTGCAGAACATCTGAAACTAATTAGAATCTAGACTTTACCCCCCTGTGATTTCAGTGGTAAACAGAAGCCTTCGAAATTAACTTCTGATTAGGCAGATTTAAGATATTACATAAAAGTAAGCATTTGCTATTTTACATTTACCAGACGCTCTTATCCAGAGCGACTTACAGTTAGTGCATAAATTTTTTATATATTTTTTTATACTGGCCCCCCGTGGGAATCGAACCCACAACCCTGGCGTTGCAAACGCCATGCTCTAACAACTGAGCTACCTCCCTGCCGGCCATTCCCTCCCCTACCCTAGACAACTCTGGGCCAATTGTGCGCCGCCCCATTGGTCTCCCGGTTGCGGCCGGCTACGACAGAGCCTGGATTCGAACCAGGATCTCTAGTGGCACAGCTAGCACTACGATGCAGTGCCTTAGACCACTGCGCCATCAAGGCCTGAAATCTAGTGTGTACATTTCTGCTGTAAGTTTAAGTAACCCCATTCAACCTTGTAATAAAGCTGCTTTCAAGTAGCACATATAATGGAGAAACTATACCCTACTCCTTTACTCTCCCAGAATCACCCTTATAAATATGGCAGCAGCTCCTCTCTCTCCCCTGCCGGTGGGCAGAGTACAGGTGGTGAGGCAGAAAGGCCCAGAGGGCTCTCTGTACTGAGATGATGCCTGCCATCATCACCCCTCCTGGGTCAGTACTGCTCCAGAAGGGCCAGGCGAGCAGCGGTGCTGCGCTCGCTATAAGACGTCTTAATGAGGCCCTCTGTCTCTCTGACATGCCTCTACTGCGTCCTGACTGGGTGACAGCACCATTTATCTGGGAAATCTCTCAGCTCAGCCCTCCCTGAAAAGAGGGGTGCAGACTGCAGGTAGGTGCGTAGCATGCTCACACAGTATAGGGGACCTCCATGGGTGTCTAAATAGGATGTTTCTATATGCATTGGCTTACTGTGAGTTAACGTTGCGCAACAGCTTATTATGACATTGTGCAGAGAACGGTAAACTCAAGAGAGATGTTTATATGCGGCAAATAGGAGACATTAAGTTATACTTCAGATTGTCTTTGGTATAACCATGCAAATGGTTTCATCGCTCATGTTTAGATCCCTTGGACACCCCCTGGGTAGCATAGTTTGCATCATGAACTATGGGGGATTGAACCCATTTATCTTATGTTTTTAGTCATCGCAATTTCCCCTCACGCAGTCCTTGGTGAAATGTCTGTTTTATATCTGAAGACTGTAGCAGTTCCATTTGATCCCCCTTAGAGACTAGTATAATTCTCCTTTTACAGAAAAACATGTTCGCACCGCTATGAACTGTGTTAAGTGCTTTGAAAATACCTCATAGAAAGCATAACCCATTAAACAGGCCTGCCAGTGTTTCCATTTTGAAATACTCGGGAGGGAGCGCCCATAATACAATGTTCTAGTATTCGGTGTCCCTCAGCGCCAATTGCCAGGGCCCGGCTCCAACTATGGGCTGCTGCTCTATCACAGTTCAGGACTATGACGAGGCTTGCCTCTCAGGGTTCTGGGGCTGTTATAGATCTTAGGGTCTATTCTTAAATGTTCGTCAATGAGAATAGCCTCTTAGCTGAAGTCTTAACCAGCTCTCCCTGTTGTCTACTTCATGCCTTCCTCCCAGCTGGAGTGCTGGTCTCTGCTGGCTGCCTTCTATAAAGCCTTGATTAAACCATTTTGAAAAGCTGTTTGTCAACCAGCCTCTGCTGGTGTGTGACGATAGGCTACATCTCTACAATGCAGAGCTCTCACTGCTCTCTTTTCCATATCTCTGTATATTTGTTAAAATGATGGATATCTTTGTATTTACTTGAATGGTAATTCTCAGACTGCCTTCCCTAGATATTGCTCTCAGCAGCCTTTCATCAGTCACGGATGAGTTGCTTGCAGTTGTCTAAGAAAGTGGTGCATGCTATTTTACAGGCACATACCGTACACATTTTACAGGCACATACCATGTTTGGTGTTTTTCTCCATGGGTGAATATGTCAGCAGCAGCTTGTTTATTCTGACGTACCGGCATGAGTCTCAGACAACACATCTCCTCGGCTGCTCCCCGCATGAATACCAATGCAACTGAATCAAAGAGAGTGATTGGAGGGGTCTGTTGTTTAACCCCAGGGCCGAGCGCTCCGGTTATTAGTTTGTTTACTTAGCTATTAGTGTTGCTTTCTGTTTTTCTCTCCCACTCTGTATGTCCCAGTATATTCCTGCTTTGTGCTAACTACGCTAATTAAGGAGAAGGAGGAGGCGGAAGGCGAGGTGATTTAGAGAATGCCAATGCAAACATGCTAGTAGTTTACCCTGGCGCAGGTAGAGCCCGCGGCTGGCACTTGTTGTCCTTGTCACTCAGTGTTGTCATACCTATGACTAATACAGATTCAGTTGAAGCTGGCTAAGTGAGCAGTCCCTACACTGAAACCATGAATAATGTAATGGTATTCCATGTTTTCCTGACTTGACTACATCAACTCTTTTTTTGTGTGTTATTAATTTAGTATGTGGGAGGAGGATTATGTTGAAACAGCTGTCTTGCATAGTGCTGTTTGGAAAATGCACTGTGTTCTATAGAGGACTTCTAATATTCTTGATATGATTTAGAGGCTCTTCTCTCATCAAATGAACAACAATTAATTTGGCTCTGTACACAACACTAGAGATGATTGGCAATCATCAAGCATGACATCCATACAGAAACTAGCAAAATGGACTGAAGTATGAATTTATGCTAATGGCGGAAGACATTGACAAGAGGGGGGATTGCTTTCTAAACCTTTCTCCCAGAACTAGCGTATATAATTCTACACAGTCATGAAACCTCCACTCAACCAGTCTTTTATTGCGACTTGTCAATCAAACGCTTTCCCTCTTGTACGTTTCCCATGGAATCTGTTTATGAGGCAATTTCAAATTTGTGCCTAAACAGCACAACAACTGCACAATTAGCTCAATGTGAGATAACTACCAAAGAGGTTCTGTTGCTCTCCCTCTCACTGCTGGATGACTACTAGAACAGGCTGTTGGAGAATGGACCCCCCATTTTAATGGCTAAAGGATGCTGGCAGTGAATACTACAGGCTAGTAAACCGGCCCGATAATGACATTCGGAGGTCAGGGGATTCATATTTTTTCACATATTATCTCAAACCTGATAAGCAGTTCTGTTCACTCTGTGCTCTCAAACAAAACCATGCAGCCTCTGCATATTTATTCAACCTCATCCCATCATCCTAGAAATCCCTGATATTGAAAAGTGGGCTTTTACAGTGTTCATCATCCTTTAGTGGAAAGGATTATTTTCTGCTGAGCTCTGACTTTACACTGGGATAAAAAGATTTCTGCTTAAAGTTCAGGGGAGAGCCTGGGAGAGAATGGTGTGAGGGTTATACGAAGTGAGGTCTGATACGAAGTGCATGAACATTCAATCTGTTTCATAAAGGTTAGCGCACACATTATGGCCAACTACAGTCTTTCACCATCCAGCACAATGAGATTTGATTGAATTACAACCCCTCTTTGATCAGGCTAATCTTGATGGCAATACTGGACTTTCCTTTCAAACCTACCAGTATTAAATCTATGTAAATCAGACCTAAACATCTGAAGGCTGTGAGAAATAGGAAAGGTGCATGTGTAGCGTTGAATAAACTCATCGCCAGGCAGCTGAGTGAATCAACGGTGGCACTCCCAGAGGTTTAGTAGCTGATGGGAAAAGAACGGAGGAGGGGTTTTCTCTGAGATAATATAATTACATTCACAACTAGAAAGATTTCCGGGGAGGAGTCCTTTTAAAATTAAATTTCCCTCTACAAGAGGAATAGCAGGGGGTATTCCTGGGAAAAGCAGGCGAGGAAATCTGGGTTAAACAAAGGTTACAGGATGGAGAGGACATCTTCTCACTCAACTCTGATATAACACTATCTGCTGTCAGAGGTTACTACAGTGACAAAGATTTAGGCTATTCTGTTGCCTTTGTAGTTTACATGATGCAATTCTCATAGCGTTCCTGTTATCTCCTGGGAGGAATATATAGGAATATACAGCTTTTTTGTATGAATGAATGCATTGTTTATGCTGTCGATTTGAACTGTGAGAACTTGTACAGTTTGTATGTTTGACATTGCAATTGCTGCAATACCGATGGCATCTCATTGGCTGTTATCAGATATTGGTATTTTGTGTTGTTCGGTTACATTTCCGCCGAGAATTGGTTTGTGTTTAATGGACACAACTGTATGTTAAAATTGGCTTTTTGTTTTCTAATTTCTTGCCATAACAAGGGCCATAGTAAATGTTTTTCCCTTGTTAATGAGCTCAAGACATCCCATCCCCAAGATCACTGACACTCCCACGGGCTAAAACCAGGACATTGTGTTGTTCATCTACAGTGAACAATGCACTGGGATGGATTATTAGAAAACAAAAGGCAGTAGTATGTTTAGTATTCAGAAGGTCTGGTCACAATTTGCCAATGGCAAAAACAAATTTGTCCTCAGTCCTCTCCCCACCTCGGCCCTATCTTCAGGCCCTTCAGATAAATATCCAACATATTCCTTCAGAATGTATTATTTCACTGTTTTCCACTGTAATGTTTATCTTTCCCGTGCAGAATAGCCCTCTGCTGTCAGATGGGTCCATGCAGGAGAATTGAATTCTTCAGCGAGTGGTGAAGAGACTTTTTCGCTCCTGCACCTCACTGATAACTTTCTGCATTTGACCACGTATTGTGTCGAGCCGAGTGGCTCCTGAAAGCAAAAGTACTGTAAGTTGCTTTTTCCCGAAAGGACACTAAATAGATTCACACTCTTACTTCCATTACAGTTTAGAGTTGAAATGCGGACAAGTGTTTTGAAAAGGAAATAGATGAGATTGAATTAGGGCAGACGTGAAATATTAATGTGAAATATGAATGCGACTTTATCTTTAAATGTTCATATTTTGTTGCCATGTTTAGGTACACTTCAAGGAAATAAAAACAATTTCACACACGCTTTCCGTACATTTCTTAAAAATCATAATGAAATCGGAATGCATAATGCATTACCTATCCATTGTGATCAAGTTTGGAAGGCGTGTTTCGAATAGTCAGCAGTTTATTTATCAGATTCAGGTTCTAACAACGGAACGTTCTGGGACTCAAATGGCTTTATAATGAATTAGTCAATCCTCGACATGAAAACCTTGGCTGTCAGCTCGATGGCACCCAGGTCTGCTCTTACTGCTTCTACAAACGGCAAGAGAGAAAGTTATCTGGAAATGCTCCATTGACATCCAGGTGATTGGTCATTTTTTGCCTCTATCTCACTATTTATTTCCATCTCTCACTCTCTTAGCTGGCAGTCCTATCTACAAAGTCATATTTTTCTCCAAATGCCACTTTCAGGGCTGAAATAGTAGCTTCATAATCATGAACTCTGTAATCTGAGTAGGCCTATGTGTACGTGGGTTTTCACCCCCAAAAGTATTAAATACTACTATTGGAGCTGGACAAAACAGGCGGCTTAGACACCATTCCATGCAGCAAGTCACCCCTCTCAAACTCTCTCCATTCCGCAGCCATTTTCCAGAGCGATTTCTGAGGATAATAGCACTCACAAATCATCCGCTGGGCAGTGGAGCCTGGGAAATTGATGTCCCTTCATTTCAAAACAATGGAGGTGCCTTATGAGGGGGCTCATGATGTCATAACTTCAGGGGCTGACAGACTGGGCCTAGAGAGGGAACGAGGCCCGTGGACAGGCGCAGGGCCAACGGAACCCTAGGCAGGTATGACTCAATCAATCCCTGTACTGGGGAGATGCGGGGCTGTGGTCCAAGCAGCCAATAGACATGCTCAATCACATCTCCGCAAAGTGAACAAATTGACAGCCTTTACTCTGGGAATCAGGCCCTCCTAATCCCCCCAGTCTGCGAGACTCTCTCTCTCCTCTCTCCTTCCCAATCTTGCACTCACACAAACAGGTAATTCAAAGGACAATCTAAGACCATGTTCCTAATCATTCTGGCAGACACCGCCTGCACAATGCCTCATTTGGTAATCTGGGCAAAGCATTGAGATAAAAAGTAATCCAAGTTTCTCCAAAATTGCAGGAAAAACTGAAGACAAAAAGAGAGAGAGAGAGAGAGGGAGGGAGAGAGAGAGGGAGGGAGAGAGAGAGAGAGAGAGAGAGAGAGAGAGAGAGAGAGAGAGAGAGAGAGAGAGAGAGAGAGAGAGAGAGAGAGAGAGAGAGAGAGAGAGAGAGAGAGAGAGAGAGAGAGAGAGAGAGAGAGAGAGAGAGAGAGAGAGAGAGAGAGAGAGAGAGAGAGAGAGAGGTTTTTATACATCTCTCAGTCCACCAATATACAGTCAGGCAGGGTAATATCAGTGTGGATTAAAGAGCTGCTGGGGTTTGTGTGAGACACATTGAGTAATAAATAATTCATGCAGGCCAGTGGAGGATGACCATAAATCTCCAGTTTTTTTGCCCTGCATGCAATTTAGAGGGCTGGGCATCGTTGGAACGGACGTCCCACTGATACCATATATTAAATTAATAGAAACTTAACTTTTAAGGGGAAATTCAAATCATCAACCCTATCCATCAAACCCATTCTGTGCTCTTTTGATTAATGTTGCTCCCCTGTGGGTTAACATGAGAGCAAGGGTTACCACAACATCGTAAGAAAATATTAAAAAGCCACTTACATACTGGATTACTCCCAACCACAGATTAATTGGAAGTGGATTGACTTGGCAGGGCTCCTGGCTACACACCTGGTCTCATACATACATATGGAACGTTGATGCGTTTTTGAACGAGTCGCACCATGGTAGTAGAACCTATTTACACTGGAGGCACTGTGTCCTGCCTCACCAAATCCAAGCCATCACTTCAAAGAGACAGGACAAGGGTGATCTTTGCATGACGGATGGGGCTTTCCTGACTCTAAGCACTGGGGAATGAGTTGCTATGTGTATCTGGGTCTCGCACACCATGGCCTTCCAACAGCCACAAACAACACAGACACTAGAACGTCACCCAATCAGGATGGAACCAGCACCCACCCCCTTTCAATCTAAAATGGATGCCTGGTCTGGTTTGTGGAGATCGTAGCAAGGCTGGCAGGATACGCGTCCCTGGGAATGTGAGGGGACGGTAGCTCTGTGGTGGAGGGATGAAGTGGGATTTTCCCTGTGCTGTCACCAAGGCTGTAGCATGGATGGCTGCTTTACAGGCTCTGAGCCAGGGACTGATGGCAGAACGTGAAGAAAACAGACGGGGGGATCTCTGTCTGCTTACGTTCGTCAGCGAGGGTCACTGTCATGACCAATCCTCTGATGTAAATTAGGCTAACTGCACATAGTCAGGAGACACACACACCTCTCTTTCTAAGAACAGAGCACATCTCCAGGGCTGTCAGACAGGGTTGTGAGGTTAAGGGAGGTTGGCGCGGCAAAGCAGGATCAGAGTAGGCTGCCTGTCAATGCTGTTGACAGCAAGACGGACGAACCAATACTTGAGGGAGCAACAGGCCCACTTTCTCTTTTTTATTAACACACCGTCCTGTCAGGCATGGATGTCTCCCAAATGCATACTAACCCACCTTCATCATCCTTCATGTCATGACCTGCTATCATCCACCTTCATTTATTAAGACATCAGTATACACCCATACACATCCTATCATTAGACACCCTCCCCCCTCCCCCTCCCCCTTCCTCTGAACCCAATCAGTACGCTTTTTCCCCCGTTCAGGCCTCTGGATCCATATATGAGAAGTTATTGGGCCAGGCCGGATGGAGGTAGAGCGTCATTTCTCACTGCTCTGTGCCTAGGAGGAGAGTCTGTGATCCCAGTCAAGATTAACATCAGCTTTCTGGAGCAGGGTATCCATTATGAACCAGCTGGATGGGAAAAGCCAGTTACTGCTCTAAGGCGATAAGCAGAGCTAGAGAGAACACACGAGGGGAGGGAGGGAGATGGAGACAGACAGGAAATATGAGGTGACTGGGGGGAGAGGAGAGGATGGAGGAGAGGGAGACTAGTGAAGTGAAACAGAGGATGAAGGAGGTCAGGTTTGGATGGAAAGGAGAACAACTGAACCAATAAATCACAAGTTAATAGATAATTGGATAGACGCCCCCTAGGGATCCCTTTCCAGAGCCATGAATACCCCACAATTCTCAATTAACTAGGTATAAGAATCCGGTTCCCTCTGGATTAATTCCAAGGTATGTGATGCCTGATGTGATGGTAGACATAATGATTCTATCCAGCCTGTTTAACATAATTTTGCTCACAGGTTGATACCTCCTACCGGGGAGTCACTGTCAACACACTGGGAGACTAGAGGCCATATTGGTTTTGATCTATGGAGACGTATTCCAAATTGCTCAGGTATAAATCAACTAGGAAGGCTGATGCAGAGTAGTAGTGGTACTACTCTGGAGTTCTTTCCATTATAGCCAATAAGTGTTTGAGTTTGATCCTCAAAGTTTAAGCCACTGTCATCCTGCTCACACAGGTGAAAATGTCACCATTCATGTCACCTAGGCTTAATGCTCTCTCCTGACATTATCGCTGCTAGGGAGTTTGAGTGCAGTTAATCATTCCACTGCCCAAAAATGTGAAAGCTGTCACACGCCTCCAGACTTTAGTCAGTAAGCGAGACCATGGTGAGTCACCACTGGATCGCAGAAATGTTCTCTCACCATGCAAATAATAATGAGATCTGAGTGACCTTAAAGGCAAAATGAGTCAGTTGGGTTGACAGCACCACTCAGCCAACACCAGACAACTCAGAACTAACGTCTGTGGAGTAAAGACCTTAATTCCATTGAATGCACGTTTAGCCTACTACATCTACACAGTGTTTGCTTGATAGAATAAAGCGGAGCAGATTTCTCATCAAACTTTTTTCTGCATGTATTCGTCTTTATACAAGCCTATTGTTATATATCCAAGGACATTCTTTATTTACAGAAGAAAGCAGTTAGACTATTTTCCCTGTAGTGCTGTTTAACTGCTACAAAGACAGCATTGCAGCCTGTGGACCTAGGTCGAGGTGCCTTGTAAGGATCCGACGGCTAGTGAGTAAACTGCCTCTTCCATCAATCCTACTAGCCAATGTTCAATCATTTTAAAATAAATTGGACGACCTAAGATTAAGGTTATCCTTCCAATGGGACATTAAAAACTGTAAATATCTTATGTTTCACCGAGTCGTGGCTGAACGACAACATGGATAACATACAGCTGGCGGGATATACGCTACATCGGCAGGATAGAACAGCTGACTCTGGAAAGACAAGAGGTGGCAGTCTGTGTATATTTGTAAACAACAGCTGGTGCATAATATCTAATACTAAGGAGATCTCGAGGTTTTGGTCGCCTGAGGTAGAGTATCTCATGATAAGCTTTAGACCACACTATTTACCAAGAGAGTTTTCATCTATATTTTTCGTAGCTGTCTATCTACCACCACAAACTGATGCCGGCACTAAGATTGCACTCAATGAGCTGTCTAAGGCCATAAGTAAACAGGAAAACGCTCATCCAGAGGCAGCGCTCCTAGTGGCCGGGGACTTTAATGCTGGGAAACTTAAATCCATTCTACCTAATTTCTACCAGCATGTTAAATGTGCAACCAGAGGAAAAAAAACTCTAGACCACCTTTACGCCACACACAGAGACGTGTACAAAGCTCTCCCTCGCCCTCCATTTGGCAAATCTGACCATAACTGTATCCTCCTGATTCCTGCATATAAGCATAAACTAATGCAGGAAGCACCAGTGACTTGGTTAATAAGGAAGTGGTCAGATGACGCAGATGCTAAGCTACAGGACTGTTTTGCTAGCACAGACTGGAATATGTTCAGGGATTCTTCCGATAGCATTGAGGAGTACACCACATCAGTCACTGGCTTCATCAATAAGTGCATCGATGACGTCGTCCCCACAGTGACCGTACGTACATACCCCAACCAGAAGCCATGGATTACAGGCAACATCCGCACTGAGCTAAAGGGTAGAGCTGCCGCTTTCAAGGAGTGGGTCTCTAACCCGGACGCTTATAAGAAATCCCGCTATGCCCTCCGACGAACCATCAAACAGGCAAAGAGTCAATACAGGACTAAGATTGAATCGTACTACACCGGCTCTGACTCTCGTCGGATGTGGCAGGGCTTGAAAACTATTACAGACTACAAAGGGAAGCACAGCCGCGAGCTGCCCAGTGACACAAGCCTACAAGGTGAGCTAAATCACTTCTATGCTCGCTTCGAGGCAAGCAACACTGAAGCATGCATGAGAGCATCAGCTGTTCCGGATGACTATGTGATCACGCTCTCCGTAGCCGACGTGAGTAAGACTTTTAAGCAGGTCAACATTCACAAGGCCGCAGGGCCAGACGGATTACCAGGACATGTACTCCGAGCATGCGCTGACCAACTGGCAAGTGTTTTCACTGACATTTTCAACATGTCCCTGGCTGAGTCTGTAATACCAACATGTTTCAAGCAGACCACCATAGTCCGTGTCCCCAAGAACACTAAGATAACCTGTCTAAATGACTACCGACCCGTAGCACTCACATCTGTAGCCATGAAGTGCTTTGAAAGGCTGGTCATGGCTCACATCAACACCATTATCCCAGAAACCCTAGACCCACTCCAATTTCCATACCGCCCCAACAGATCCACAGATGATGCAATCTCTATTGCACTCCACACTGCCCTTTCCCACCTGGACAAGAGGAACACCTACGTGAGAATGCTATTCATTGACTACAGCTCAGCATTCAACACCATAGTGCCCTCAAAGCTCATCACAAAGCCAAGGACCCTGGGACTAAACACCTCCCTCTGCAACTGGATCCTGGACTTCCTGACGGGCCGCCCCCAGGTGGTAAGGGTATGTAACAACACATCTGCCACACTGATCCTCAACACGGGGGCCCCTCAGGGGTGCGTGCTCAGTCCCCCCCTGTACTCCCTGTTCACCCATGACTGCATGGCCAGGCACGACTCCAACACCATCATTAAGTTTGCAGACGACACAACAGTGGTAGGCCTGCTCACCGACAACGATGAGACAGCCTATAGGGAGGAGGTCAGAGACCTGGCCATGTGGTGCCAGGATAGCAACCTCTCCCTCAACGTGATCAAGACAAAGGAGAGGATTGTGGACTACAGGAAAAAAAAGAGGACTGAGGACGCCCCCATTCTCATCGACGGGGCTGTAGTGGAACAGGTTGAGAGCTTCAAGTTCCTTGGTGTCCACAACACCAACAAACTATCGTGGTCCAAACACACCAAGACAGAGGACACGACAAAGCCTATTCCCCCTCAGGAGACTGAAAAGATTTGTTATGGGTCCTCAGATCCTCAAAAAGTTATACAGCTGCACCATTGAGAGCATCTTGACTGGTTGCATCACCGCCTGGTATGGCAACTGCTTGGCCTCCGACCGCATAGCACTACAGAGGGTAGTGCGTACGGCCCAGTACATCACTGGGGCCAAGTTTCCTGCCATCCAGGACCTCTATACCAGGTGGTGTCAGAGGAAGGCTCTAAAAATTATCAAAGACTCCAGCCACCCTGGTCATAGACTGTTGTCTTTGCTACCGCACAGCAAGCGGTACCGGAGCGCCACGTCTAGGTCCAAAAGGCTTCTTAACAGCTTCAACCCCCAAGCCATAAGACTCCTGAACAGCTAATCATGGCTACCCGGACTATTTGCTAGTTGAAATGAGCTGCAGGCTTTTCTCTAATGAAAGCCAGGGGTATTTAAGGATGGGGATTGACTAGTAAATGTTTTTTTTTTTAAGAACTGCAAAAAATGATTTAAAAAAAAGGACATTGGATTTTGTCAGTACCTACCGCCACCTCAGTACGTATGCCAAGACGTCACAGACACACTCATCACAGGGCATTTGGTCCGATATACAGTACCAGTCAAAAGTTTGGACACACCTACTCATTCCAGGGTTTTTCTTTATTTTTTACTATTTTCTACATTGTAGAATAATAGTGAAGACATCAAAACTATGAAATAACACATGTGGAATCATGTAGTAACCACAAAAGTGTTAAACAAATGAAAATATATTTTATATTTGAGATTCTTCAAATAGCCATGCTTTGCCTTGATGACAGTTTGCACACTCTTGGCATTCTCTCAACCAGCTTCACCTGGAATGCTTTTCCAATAGTCTTGGAGTTCCCACATATGCTGAGCACTTGTTGGCTGCTTTTCCTTCACTCTGCGGTCCGACTCATCCCAAACCATCTCAATTGGGTTAAGGTCGGGGGATTGTGGAGGCCAGGTCATCTGATGCAGCACTCTATCACAGTCCTTCTTGGTAAAATAGCCCTTACACAGCCTGGCGGTGTGTTGGGTCATTGTCCTGTTGAAAAACAAATGATAGTCCCACTAAGCTTAAACCAGATGGGATGGTGTATTGCTGCAGAATGCTGTAGTAGCCATGCTGGTTAAGTGTGCCTTGAATTCTAAATAAATCAAAGACAGTGTCACCAGCAAAGCACCCCCACACCATAACACCTCCTCCTCCTTGCTTTACGGTGGGAACTACACATGCGGAGATCATCCATTCACCCACACCGCATCTCACAAAGACGGCGGTTGGAACCAAAAATCTCCAATTTGGACTCCAGACCAAAGGACAGATTTCCACCGGTCTAATGTCCATTGCTCATGTTTCTTGGCACAAGCAAGTCTCTTCTTCTTATTGGTGTCTTTTAGTAGTGGTTTCTTTGCAGCAATTCGACCATGGAAGCCTGATTCACACAGTCTCCTCTGAACAGTTGATGTTGAGATGTGTCTGTTACTTGAACTCTGTGAAGCATTTATTTGGGCTGCAATTTCTAAGGCTGATAACTCTAAAGAACTTATCCTCTGCAGCAGAGGTAACTCTGGGTCTTCCTTTCCTTTGGCGGTCCTCATGAGATCCAGTTTCATCATTGCGCTTGATGGTTTTTGCGACTGCACTTGAAGAAACTTGAAAAGTTATTGAAATGTTCCATATTGACTGACCTTCATGTCTTAAAGTAATGATGGACTGTTGTTTCTCTTTGCTTATTTCAGTTGTTCTTGCCATAATATGGACTTGGTCTTTTACCAAATAGGGTTACTTCTGTATACCCCCGCACCTTGTCACAACACAACTGGTCCTCTGTAGCTCAGCTGGTAGAGCACGGCGCTTGTAACGCCAAGGTAGTGGGTTCGATCCCCGGGACCACCCATACACAAAAATGTATGCACGCATGACTGTAAGTCGCTTTGGATAAAAGCGTCTGCTAAATGGCATATTATTATTATTACAACTGATTCGCTCAAACGCATTAAGAAGGAACCAAATTCTACAAATTAACTTTTAACAAGGCACACCTGTTAATTGAAATGTATTTCAGGTGACTACCTCATGAAGCTGGTTGAGAGAATGCCAAGTGTGTGCAAAGCGGTCATCAAGGCAAAGGGTGGCTATTTGAAGAATCTCAAATATAAAATATATTTTGATTTGTTTAACACTTTTTTGGTTACTACATGATTCCATATGTGTTATTTCATAGTTTTGATGTCTTCACTATTATTCTAAAATGTAGAAAATAGTACAAATAAAGAAAAACCCTTGAATTAGTAGGTGTGTCCAAACTTTTGACTGGTAGTGTATGTTTGGCCAGTTTGGCCAAATCAAATCAAATGTTATTTGTCACATGCTCCGAATACAACAGGTGTAGACCTTACCGTGAAATACTTACTTACAAGCCCTTAACCAAAAATGCAGTTTTAGGAAATAGAGTTAAGAAAATATTTACTAAATAAACTAAAGTAAAAAATATACAATAATTTTTTTTAAAGAACACAATAAAATAACAATAATGAGGCTATATACAGGGGCTACCGGCCATTGTCTCCTGCATTCTAACAGCTCCCAATTATCTCTTGTCTCTGAGCTGAAGCCGCTTTGATTTTGTCCTTGAATAATTTTTTTATCGCTCGCTTGCCTGTTCGTTTTTCTCTACACTTCTTTGTTCCACCTGGCTGACAAGCCAAGATTTTTTCTCTACACTTCTTTGTTCCACCTGGCTGACAAGCCAAGAGTTTTTCTCTACACTTCTTTGTTCCACCTGGCTGACAAGCCAAGATTTTTTCTCTACACTTCTTTGTTCCACCTGGCTGACAAGCCAAGAGTTTTTCTCTACACTTCTTTGTTCCACCTGGCTGACAAGCCAAGATTTTTTCTCTACACTTCTTTGTTCCACCTGGCTGACAAGCCAAGAGTTTTTCTCTACACTTCTTTGTTCCACCTGGCTGACAAGCCAAGAGTTTTTCTCTACACTTCTTTGTTCCACCTGGCCTGACAAGCCGAGAGTTTTTCTCTTGTTGTACTTCTTGTTATTTTTCTTTTGCGTACTGACTCCTTTCTTGGATGGTTTCTGGCGAGGTCTATCAGAGGGTGTGAATGCAGGGGTGCGGAACTCCTCACACTGAGAATCCATTCCCGAGTGTGTTTGTGTTACACTGACACACTGTATTCTCTGGGCTCCCTCGGCAACCCTGTCTCTGTCAACTCAAGTAACAGCATATCAGACGGGCCGTTCACTTTGACACGGCTAGCTGACTCAACGGGGAGTCTAAAGATAATAACAAAAATTATAAATCCTTTCATAAACCCACAGAACTCAACCATAAATGCCACATCGAATCAGCGGGGGAAGGCATTCACAGTTCCTAAAATGCACACAAATTACTTAAATACACTCTTTCTCCCTGGCATTTATTCCAAATGTCAATTCAGCCACCTGGAAATAGTTTTGTACACAATGGTATCTTCATGAATGTCAGGTCTAGCCATGGATCTGTGTGCAGCAGGTCTATAGGGCAAATGGCTGGTAGTTTATCTCACTGACAGCCTGAGGTTGAGAAAGTTAGTTAGATATCTAGGTATTGGATAGTTCGGTCATGTTGTGCTTATGGCTTATGGAAATGTCTATGAAATCTCATACGCCTGCAGTGTCCTGGTCTTGTTTTGATAGTGGAAGTATGTCACGACCCTGTTTCCTCTTTGTCCCAGTCTCTCTTCCTCCTTGGGATATATCTACATACTCCAGTGGTTTCCCTCCGCTGCCCCCCCGGCACAGCGAGACACACATCTTTGCTCTTTCTGAGAAATAACAAGAAAAAAACAATCATCCACGAAATACCATCCAGGACTAACAAGACAGCAGTTTTTACAACCATTATCTGGACTTTGTCTTGCGTTTACGTATCGTTAGACAGAATGGACAGCCGCAGTAAATCTAACCAGCTGAGCACATAAAATAACTGGGCTTTACTGCACAACATAGTGGAAAAAGAAACAAAAGGTGAGATGAGTTATACCTTGAACCTACAGTATAAACAGGTCTGCACTCGTAAATGCACAAGACTAAACTGAGGCACCGCTGAATCCTATAACTTCAAATGATCATTGCCTGCATTAGTATTGCTCAGTTTTAACACGTGTTCAACATGAGACACCACCATTGGTGTAGGAGCGTGGGCCAGCAACCGAAGGGTTGCTGGATCAAATCCCTGAGTTGACAAAAAAAAATGCGGAACACACATTTAATTTGAATGCATTAAGTTGTACAGCTGACTAGGTATCCCCCTTATCCCTTCCCTTTCCATTCCTGCTCCTGAAATTAGTCAGCGTCTTGCTCCTCCCTTGGACAGGAGCATTTTTCTCTGATATGATTCCGTCATTATCTTCAGTTAAGGGCCTGTGTTTAGCTGGTGAGAGCGTGTAGGCCTGTACAAAATTGAGGTTTTGTGTCAAGCAGTTGTCTCTCCACTACTCTAATTTAAGTTTAATTTCGCAGATTGACTTTGTTCTCCTCTGACACTGGGATGGGAGAAGCACAATTGAATTTCTAATTTGCATGGGCAAGTTACAGACATGCTTCCTTGACACATTCTGCAGTTCTGAACATTCCATCAAAACATTTCTAGTGTTTATGTTGCAAGAGACTCGCAATAGGACTAAATGGAAAAATTTATTGATGCTGTAATTTGGCTCCAATTCCTTTCAATGGTACGTTTTGGCTGTATCTACTAAACAGAGAATTCTAGTTTGACGAGAGTGGGGGCATTTAGGGTTCCCTAATGGTCGGAGGACAGGACCAGGGCATAGGTGACATAGAATCACAGAGGTTTACAATAATAGGATTAGAAATTAAGTTGTTTAGGCCTTTTAGGAGTACAGTTGAATTTAAAGTGTGAGAATGACCTTTAAAATAAATGATAGTCCTTTAAGTAGGGGCTCAAAGCACTTAGTTCTTGAAAGTGAATGGCTGAGTATGGGAAAACAACGGATCCACTAGGACAGGCAAAATGCTTAATTCATTAAAGAACCTTTCACCTTGGTAGACATGTAAGCCTTTGGGGGGAGCCGGGTATCCAGGAGAAAGAGGTCATAATTGTAAGGTACACTCTTAGAAAAAAGGGTTCCAAAAGGGATCTTCGGCTGTCCCCATAGGATAACCCTTTTTGGTTCCAGGTAGAACTCTTTTGTGTTCCAGGTTTTACATGGAACCCAAAAAGTTTCTACCTGGAACCAAAAAGGGTTCTTCAAAGGGTTATCCTATGGGGACAGCCGAATAACTGTTTTAGGTTCTAGATAGCACCTTTTTTCTAAGAGTGTAGATGAGAAACAGGAAAGAGAGATGATGAGGGTGATCCAGGGAATGGTGAATGAAGAGAAAAGAACAGGCATAGGAGTGTGTATGTGTGTGTGTGTGTGTGTGTGTGTTTGTGTGTGTGTGTGTGCCAGTGTGTTGTGTGACCATGAGTGTATGTGCATGTGCATGTGCGTGGGTATCTGTATGTGCTTCCTGGAGTGTGTATGTCAAATGTTTGAGATGTCAAATGTTTGAGATGCAATCTTTCTTTCTGACATCACACAAACCCATTCAGACAGTCTCACTGGTCCTGTTAGTGGCTGTGAATGATTAAAGGCCCAGTCCTGTCAGACTGTCTGAAAGAGCTCAAACTCACCAGGACTGTAGGGAGACATTTTTCAGGCTCGTATCATCGTCCCTCTTCCTGTCTAATTGCTCGTTAGTGTTCATGACCCGAAAGAGGAGAAATGGACACAAGGCTCCCTCACAAACATCCACACAGTCAGCAGCAGCAGCAGTAGCACTGTAGTGGAAAACGTCCCTCTAGAGTCCAGTAAATTCTGTCTAGGCAGAGTTGGTAACAATAACAGACAGATGAGCCAGGCTGGCTGTACCATTCTCTACCTATGGAGGGAAAAACATCTCTCCATCTCTTCGTGTCTTCTGTCTTCCAATCTTCCAATCCCACATCATGGAGGAATTAGATCTGGCTGCAAAATTACAATGTCACTGCTCCGCCATGGTTCCAACGGGAGCAGGGCATGCTGAATGTTTTATGGAGCCAATAATAATGAAGCTAGAAGCACAGTGCCAGATTTATCCGGTGCCGAGGCTTAGTGCAATTAAGCACCGGGAATGGCAGCCGGCATCATTACTGGATGAGTGGTAGGACTTAGGAACACCTGAGGCTTCCTCAGCTGTGTCTGAGAACTGAACACAGGCAGAGAATTATCTTGTGATATCGATGGTACTACTACTTACTTGTACTACTATTACTAAGCAGTCTTGGGTCTCTGTTATGGTACAACAAAGGATTCGGCACTGTTTACAGACAGCAGTGGGGAAGCTCTTTCTTCCATCTCTAAGGTGTGTCCCAACAATAGCTGATAGGCTAGCTGCTAGCCCAAGGGTAATGCAGTGAACCCTCTTGATTAGAATGGAACAGCGTCACTGTGCACCACAAAGATACTGCAACCTTTTAGATGCCTGGCTATTTCAGAGGGAGGAGACCAGGAAAGGGACTTAGAGAGAGATACAGCGTGGATGATTCATTACAATGATATCAACAGATCTTCAATTTTCTCCGGCCATGATTAAAGCATGTTGACGTTTATTGGGATGAATCTTGTCCTGGAGGCAAAGCTGAGCGATTTCCACTAGATGGGCCAGCATCAAAGTCAAAATTGGCTATATAACGTAAAAAAAATAATGAAAACAAAAACGTGCTTTTTGGTCTGAATTTCAGGTTTGGGTTAGGCATAAGGTTAACAGTTTAGTAAAGGTTAGGTTTAGGGATAGGGTTAGGGTTAGGGTTAAGTTTTAAATCTGATTATATGACTTTGTGGCTGTGCCAACTAGTGACTACCCTGCAGAGCTTCCTCCAGTACATAAGTCATCCCAATAAATGCCAACCTGCATGATTGAATGTATTCAGGTCTCCCCCTGTGGGACACTAAACAGATTACCTAGAACCAATTTTGAAGAGTAATGGCTTCTGATGTATTCTATCAAGCTTTTACACTACAATCATCACTGGGTTCATCTGAGGTAGTGTGGTGCACCATCGTATAGACTAGAGAGACCTGAAATACTAAACGGCTAGCTTGGATTTTACAACCAATTACAGGGTCACTTCATCTCTTCAGCATTTTTTATGAAATATGCTGACACAACACACAGAAGAAGCAAAAAACGGTAGACGTAACGCTTAGTTCAACGACCTCCTATAGTCTTTGTAGGAAATGCAATTACACTATTTTATTTCATCCATACTTCACAGTGCTAGATAAAGATCTGAAGGAGCATCACTCAGTGCTGTGGAGTTACTACGGTACATCCTGTATAAGCTATGACTCCTTCAACATCAGTTAAATAAACCATCAGCTCCTCCAGGTGTAATGACTGCTGTTATGACAGCACAAATCAGCTGGATTTTATTTGCCATAACGTACTAAATGTAAACTTTTAAAAAGACACCTTTGCTCCTCACTGCTATATCAAATGCACCCCTGGTGCATGACTCTCTAACTTTCCATTAGAGCCTGGGTTTATTTAAAAGTAAGCATACATGATGTGCGCATGGTGGGAATGTATAGGCAAAGTCAGGAGTGCATTATGTGTTAAGTGTTAACTTTGCAATGGTATTAAACAAGTGAGTAATCATCACGTCTGCTCTGCTCCCACCCTCAGCGGGGAAACATCCTGTTTTCAGGGATACAGTATCTTCAATCAAGCTTCCTTTCCTCCTGAAAACTGGATTTTGGGACCCCACTCAGGTGTTTATTTTACGCCTGCTACGATAGGTTACTCTGCTCCTAAACAGCTGCTCTTTCAAGTGAGGCAGGGAACCTGTGTGACTTGTAGAACTGTTCACAAGTGGCCCATCTCAAGCAGACATGTGCTGCTCTCCTAAGCAGACCATAACTCTATAGATAGCTAATATGCAAAACATTAAATCCATCTAGGAAAAGTACCTAATATGTTCTGGAGCAGCAACAACTTAAAAATCACAATAGGTCATTCATCTTAACTACAACTGTCCACCATACCTGTTAGTGGCATGGGCTCACTGCATGTAATGAAGGGGTGAGGAAGTCCGCCTGAGCTACTGTACAGTAAACCGCCACTTCCACTGTCAAACAACTTGGGATGCCCCTATAGAGAAAACACACAAATAGCATCTCACTGAATGGTAACTCTCTCTGCCAAATCAATATAGCCCGTCAACATGTCCCACCTTTAGTGGCATGACTTTGAACAAACTCAACATCTCATGGTTGGTGTAGATACGTTGGAGAATGAGTGGAAAACAAACATTAACACTGATAAAAAAACAGCCTTATAGGTAAAAATGAATAAATCCATAGCTTATCCCTACACACAAACTCAAATCCCATTCTTCCTCTTTACTCACATGGCTAGTAAGCCAGCATGTCATGCACAGCAGCCAATATGCAGCATAAGAAATTCAAATCGATACAGATCTCCAAGTCTATAGAATATAGGGTGTGAGCCCTATACATCTTATACCCTAAGGGTTAGTATATGCCTATACACTACAGTATGCGATAATCATCGTCATAAACCACAACCACATGGGGAAATTATGCTTACTCTTAAATGGTTGAGTCTCTAATGTGATATCGATAATGTATAATGATGGGAATGTATTGACAGGACTGTACTGACTGTTTCCTCGATGTGTAACCTCAGTAAATCTTTACTGAAGCAGTACATGCAAATACCAGCAAATGTTACCATAAATGGCCCAAAAAAACGGGTCCTTTCTAAAACAACCTGGATAACGCATTGTATGGCATTCACTGACAGTTTAAAGAATTGTGCAACTTTTTCGCAGAAATGGCTAGGACTGCACTTCCTGAACCCTTTACCATGCAGCCTAATACATCTTAAACTGTAAAAGATTATAACATTTTACTGATACTCATCCCACCTAAGGGAGAGGAGGGAATCAGGAAAAAGCAGTCGAGTAAGCTTTTCAGAAATTATATAAGGGCCTTTGTATTTTTTCAGAAATGTGATGTTTGTGACTGGGAATACGAGGTAGAAAATGCGCACCCTCTCAAAATCTCGCTCACATAATAATGTAGGATACAAATAATCTGATGCAATGGTGTGTGTCTGATATGCACCATAGCTGATGGCAACCACGTCAAATTGAAAAACGAAATACACTAAATGTATTCCGGGTCTGTACTGTACATGGCAGTGCTGCACAAAAAACAAGAATATTTCCCTCTGGAAATGCAACTAGGCTACTCGTGCATGTCATTTTGCTGAGATTGCGCAAAGGCAATACCAATAACCATTCTGTTATAGGCTATTAATTGTGAGCACCTGAATGCACCCTATCAACCAAGCTATACCAGTACCAAATACACTGCGCAAGAACCAAACCACAACCAACAATTATTCAGTATTCAATTGGTCTAGTGTTGAGTCTGCCCAGTCTTTCTCTCACAAAAACCATTAATTTCAACAGTGAATTCAGGGTCACATTGTTCCTAATAATTACCAGTGCACTTACGCACGTAAAAGAGAGCGTGCAGAGTCCGTGCCTTTATGTCATAAATGATGACCACGTTTTTCAACCTGCACCTGGACCTCAAATGCATCAAGTGCACCAATTAATCTTTCAAACACACCAGACACATTAGCAAGAAGACATTTGCATCCATCTTCAAAGGGTTCGCCCCCTCTTTAGTCTGTTAAATGGCCAATGTCACTTAGACTTGGGAAACCAATCAGTAATGCAAGCACAGATTCTTCATCTGTAAAATAAATAATATTTTTTTCTAATCATCTATCAACTCTATCAACAACAACAAAAAATACTTCACAGGTTACAGATTGGACAGTCAAGACAGTGTGTCTTTAACACAGTCTGATAAATGTATATCATTATCCTTATGTGAGTCTATGGGGCTATTTACAGTATGAATAGCCAGGCACATTTATTTTCCCGCAGTGTGACCAGGGTTTGATTGAAGATCACATACATCACATTGGGATGATAATCGATGCAAAGCATATTTTTATTTTCCAACCTCAAAAGGCTTGACAGGACTGTGAGGTTATTGTGAGGAATTGCACCATCTTCCAGCAACCTCAAAACACAAAAGCAGTGGCTCATTTCAAAACTTGATTTTGACGCACTTTCGGAACACGTCATGCAACCTAGAGAATGAGGCAAGCCCCCTTATTTGATCTGTTGAGAAATCTGGAATCGCTCACTGATTTCAATCTTGTTACTGCTGTCAGTTATACAATCATACAATCTACTAATCTGTGTCAACATTCACCAGCCATATTCCAAACTCATCCTTCGGGGTTCCGCGCAGTGCCAAGCGCGCTTTTACGCGCACATTCAGTGAGCCATGCGACTTCAGCATAGTCGAACAAACCCTGTTGTTTGTCACTAAATCGACCCCTTTCTCTCACCACCATTGCAAAAAAACCACGAGTAAATTCATTGTGCATTGGGTGAAAGAATTGAAGTCCCTCTATTAAAATATTCCAGCACCTATGTTCATGCAGCGTGCTGCCAATGTATCGTTTTATGGTGGGGTGCATAAATTAATGGAGGCTGAAGACGAATCGACAAACCATTTCCTTTCTTCCTTTGTGGGGTAGGGGACAGAGCAATACCATTCTGTCCCGACTGGATGGACAGAGTCGTATTTGCACGGGGTGTGAAGGTCTCCAAATCAAGGACATCGAGTCCCAATCATGCGTCAACTTCCGGATGCTTCATACTTCACTGCAAAATGACTACAATTAATCTATTTTATTATTTTAAATATTTAAACACATTAAAAATACAACTCAATGGCATATTTAAACGATCTACCCTCTTCGTGTCGCACAATAGAATATCATCTAACGCAATAAAGTTGTACTAGCCCAAGCGTAAAATTCGATGCTGTTGAACTTGCTTTGAAAAACACCTTGCCAACTCTCACGAAATGCTTGCTGTTATGCTGGAGAGGTGCTTGGCACGGGGATGCGCAATACTATTCCCATAGAGAAAGGAACCGTGCCATGGATGGATCGTCAACAGACAAGCAAATGGTGGAAAATGTAATATTCCCCTTATTATCATTGTAATGACTAAGACAACAAATTAAATATTATTATCGCAACATTGTATACCACCCTTGTATATATCGTTTCATTTATGTTGGATGCAGAAACAATCCACTGAAAATAAGATATGGATCGTATGAGAAATATATATGTTTTCCTTTTTAAAAAATAAATGAGAATCATTCCAATATCGACGACAACAGCAGGTAATAGAAAGCACTCTCCATAGCACTATGATCATGGATTTATTTGCTAAGCTGAATTTCTTTGCGCAATGTGACAATTCCATTCCGCGTCATGCGATGGCACAATGTACAGATGACTATGGCTAAAGCGCAAACCATCTCCACTCCCATGTCACCGATAAACACGTTTATTACATCTTCCGATATGAAATATGTCATCTATAAGACATGTTCTATTTTATAGCATCGGTTGATTCAGTATAATGTTAGTGAATGCCCAAGAAAGACCCTCATATACCATAGGTCAAGGCAAATCTTGCTTGTTGCGCACAAAGTTCTGTCAGTATCCTGCCACGACTGATGTTGTTACATTATACATGTATCCCAAGTAAATGTATATCAAAACAACCAAATGTATAGGCTACTTTTAAAATTGCACGATTACATTACACAGGAGTTTTACGCGCCGGTACACTGACTGAACGAATTTTTATATTGCGTAACTTAGCAATTCTCTCCATTCTCTAACCAAACATCATTAAGCTTTGCGCGACATATTTTGTTGAGTTAATTACCTGCTCTCAGACTTTTCTGCTACTCGTGCCGCGGGTTTCCTTCGTCCGGAGCTCTCTGGTAGTTAGTTGGTCCGCTTCATCACACGGCTGCACGTCTGAGGACATGCTTGTAGAGTAAAGCTGGGAAGGCAAAGCTAGCTTCTTGGCTGGAGAAAGTGGCGAGGGAGGAGAGTGTGTATGCGAGAGACAGAGAGAGAGAGAGAGAGAGAGAGAGAGAGAGAGAGAGAGAGAGAGAGAGAGAGAGAGAGAGAGAGAGAGTTAGAGGGGGGCGGTGCACAGTGCATAATTTCTTAGAATATTTGTTGCCGGTGAAATCCCCTCCATACCTGTCTTACTTTTTGACGAACAAAACCGACGGTGATGTTAAACACTGATTGTATGCAGAGTTGGAAACTGCGTGATAATTATATTGTATGCTACACAAATTATATATTTCCTATCATGGTTGCATTGTTTGTGCTCTGAATGTGCCTAAAATTGATTTGCATTACTTGTGAAATGTCGTCTGGGTAGCCAAGGCTGTTTGTTTGAGCGGATTGCGTGGATGCCTTTCAGCACCATGGAGAGCACACACGACGCCTGAGCAAGAAAGCTGTGGGAGAAAGTCCATAAGAAGGTAAAGCTGCCGGTTGATCATCTTCAAAACACACCTCTGCAGAGGAGGATTAAAAGGAGTTTAGCCATTTGACCGTACGTGCTGAACTGCACAGCACTCTCAGTGATATGCCATTTGTTTTGCTGCTGGTTAAAACGACTTAACCTACCCCAGAACAATGCCTCTTCATGCTCAATGCGCGCAGCATTGACTGCACACAGAGGCGTCAAGCCCATAGGGAGCACAGGGGCCCCCTCAGATTTGTCCTGTTTAATTTTAATTGTTTTGTTGTTGTTTCTCTGTCATACTGCTAGCCACCTAGCAATTTTATGAAGTTGGCTTACAGGCTATCAATCAAGTTAGAGTAGATAGCCTGTCTATCTTTGCTGGCATGCCTTCTGGCAAGGTTGGTAGACTTTAGAAAAGCAAGCAATTACTAAATGTACTGAATAAGACTCACATTCCTTTCAATCTTTTACCCACATTTTAGCAGAGATGCAGATAAGCATATTTAGTTTCTTTAAAAAAAGAACCAACAGTCAGGAGGATACAGACAGCTCAAGAGGTAAGCTTAGATATGCAGACAAATATACATATTTTTTACATAGAATTAAGCATCATGATTATGGCTCTAGATTGCAGGAAATAAATCTGTTTCAGGTGTTTGAAAAATGCTAAATTCTCCAACCACCTCCCAGCCATCCTCAAGTACTTTGTGCCCCCTCAGATTTTTGGGATGCATGACAAACAACCCTGACTGCTAACTGCTATTGAGCAGCAGCCAGGCTTTGTTTACATGTATAGCCCATCACACAGACACAGACTTTACATTATTATCTCCTACAGTGGCTTGCGAAAGTATTCACCCCCCTTGGCATTTTTCCTATTTTGTTGCCTTACAACCTGGAGTTAAAATGAATTTTTGGGGGGTTTGTATCATTTGATTTACACAACATGCCTACAACTTTGAAGATGAACAATATGTGTTAGAGCGAAACATCAAGAAATAAGACAAAAAACTGAAAACTTGAGCGTGCATAACTATTCACCCCCCCAAAGTCAATACTTTGTAGAGACACCTTTTGCAGAAATTACAGCTGCAAATCTCTATAAGCTTGGCACATCTAGCCACTGGGATTTTTGCCCATTCTTCAAGGCAAAACTGCTCCAGCTCCTTCAAGTTTAATGGGTTCCGCTGGTGTACAGCAATCTTTAAGTCATACCACAGATTCTCAATTGGATTGAGGTCTGGGCTTTGACTAGGCCATTTCAAGACATGTAAATGTTTCCCCTTAAACCACTCAAGTGTTGCTTTAGCAGTATGCTTAGGGTCATTGTCCTACTGGAAGGTGAACCTCCATTCCAGTATCAATTCTCTGAAAGACTGAAACAGGTTTCCCTCAAGAATTTCCCTGTATTTAGCGTCATCCATCATTCCTTCAATTCTGACCAGGTTCCCAGTCCCTGCCGATGAAAAACATTCCCACAGTATGATGCTGCCACCACCATGCTTCACTGTGGGGATGGTGTTCTCGGGGTGATGAGAGGTGTTGGGTTTGCGCCAGACATAGTGTTTTCCTTGATGGCCAAAAAGCTCAATTTTTGTCTCATCTGACCAGAATACCTTCTTCAATATGTTTGGGGAGTCTCCCACATGCCTTTTGGCGAACACCAAACGTGTTTGCTTATTTTCTTCTTTAAGCAATGGCTTTTTTTCTGACCACTCTTCCGTAAAGCCCAGCTCTGTGGAGTGTACGGCTTAAAGAGGTTCAGATATTTTTTTAGAACCCAACCCTGCTCTGTACTTCTCCACAACTTTGTCCCTGACCTGTTTGGAGAGCTCCTTGGTCTTAATGGTGCTGCTTGCTTGGTGGTGCCCCTTGCTTAGTGGTGTTGCAGACTCTGGGGCCTTTCAGAACAGGTGTATATATACTGAGATCATGTGACAGATCATGTGACACTTAGATTGCACACAGCTGGACTTTATTTAACTAATTAAGTGACTTCTGAAGGTAATTAGTTGCACCAGATCTTATTTCGGGACTTCATAGCAAAGGGGGTGAATACATTTGCACGCACCACTTTTCCGTAATTTATTTTTTAGAATTTTATTAAACAAGTTATTTTTTTCATTTCACTTCACCAATTTGAAATATTTTGTGTATGTCCATTACATGAAATCCAAATAAAAATCCATTTAAATTACAGGTTGTAATGCAACAAAATAGTTGTTCCAATTCAAGCTGATGGGATCTTTTTATTATGAGACAATGATCTAAGCAACGTCTGAAAACAATTACTTTCTACAATTAGATCTTGTATAACTGAGATGTTATCGTTCACAAGCTCTCAGTGTGTTTGTCTGTTTGTTCCCCACATGATATTGTTCATGCTAATATTATTCCCATTCACCTCCTTTCACAAGGCTTTGCATGGGTTATTCTGGGTTCATTCCTAAGCAAACAGCGGAGTTGAAACATTTGGGCTAGGAATGTTACACTGACATCTACTGGGGAAGTCTCTCTGAGTCCTGCTGGGTTTGCTCCTCCCTACACACAACATCTCCACATCAGCTATGTTATATATGATAGAGAACATTGTATATAGGAGTATACCATACCATAACACTATGGAGACATTTTAATGCAAGCGACACAATGTAGACATCGACTGTCTTAAAGTCCTGTAAAAGATTGACAGACAAACAGGGAATTTGAAAACCAGCCCAGTGTCTCTTTTGATATCTCCTTTCTCCTCAACTTGACAAAGCCATTACTCCAAGAAAAGCCATTTTCAGATTCTAAGCCATTATTGTTAGACTATTGTTAGTTGCCAAATTGGGAAAGGGGTTAGTAGACACTGTATGGATAGAATAAGTTCTAACTGTAGCTGTCAATTAAGACAGTTGACTGTAATGGGTGCTTTGGCTTTCGCAAAATATACGCCTGCATTAAATAAGAACGCTGTCTTACTGCGTAGCAAAGTAGCGGTTATTAAATTGGCTAGCGGTAAGTGGATGGAATGCCTGCATATAATATACTTTACATAAAGTAGAGGGGTCTGTGAGGAAAAGAAACATGAACCAGATAAAACAGTTGTTTTCTGTAGATGTGAAGTGACAATTTATATTTTAATCATAATTGCAACTGTCAGCATTAAGCATCTCCCAACACTGTGAATTAGGAAGACAAGAGAAAAGCTGGTGTGAATGCTCTTGTTAATGGGAGATGTGTTATTAATGGAGTCTGACAAGAACCAGGAAACATAGGGCAACAGTCTGATGCATACTGCATACACATGCCTTACTAATGCAACACACACATACACACACACGATTACACACACACATACGCAGACACATGCGCGTGCACACACACAAGTACACACACAGAGAAAAGTGACACACACACAGTCAGATGCATGCTCCCTCCACACAAAGTGTCTTACACGCGTGTTTAAAGAGTGTCTCCACAAACAGGTGCACAGATTTACAGAGAAGAGGATGATCAAGAGCAGCATATTGAAGTGGCTCTCTAGGGACAGCTGAAAGGTTGGCCTCAATTAGGGGGCAGATGGAGAGAAAGTGTATTGTGTTAATGGACTGTCTTTCATTGAATTAAGACGTGTTAAAGACACGCACGTGAACCAAAAGATGTATTAATGGGCTGTTCTTCGATTATGTATGTATTCAGAGCCATACGTTCTCAAGCAAGGTGTTTTACGAAAAACAGAGGAACATGTGAGTGAAAACTTTCTTCTATCAATCCAGTCCAGTGCAATAACCCAGTAATGCTCTTCTCTCCCAAGAGCAGGCCTTGGGAAGGTGGAGTACAGTGGGGAGTCCCAATGGAACCCTACAGCCCTGTCTGCAGCCGTGTCATGATTGACATCAGGATATAATTATGGCCCTCTTCAAACGCTCATGCTCAAGTGCTCCCCTGGTTGACACAGTGTGTTGGAGATTACTGGACACTCATTAATCCTGGGGCTATCAGGGGGTACAGGTGTAGGATCTTAATTTGACCTAAATTGTCATAGCAAAATAATCCTGCAGCAACAGGATTGTAACTTTTAGTCTATAATGTTGCTTGATCGGCGGTTAGGCTATTAGCTGGCCAAAAGTAGGCTAAGTGAAAAGTGCATTACTGTTAATATAATCGTGTGTTAGCTAATTTATGTTAATCAGGAAGCTCATCTGCATTGTGGTGCAGGAAAGTTCTCAGCAACAAAAGAGTGATCAAATTAAGAACCTGTATCTGTAGCTGTCAATAAATGCCCCCAGAGAGAGTGGAGGGAGTTGCACTTACAGGAGACCCCAAAGCAATGCTCTCTCAAGGAGATGAGAGGCAATACAGATCAGTTCAATTGCTTAACAGCATTGTAACGTGGATGTCAGGTAGAACTCTTTGGGCCGCTGGACACCATGCCCTTGGGCTGTTCAGTCAGAGTGACAGTCCCGTATCCCTTTGGGGAAGGATAGTAACATATGTTTTCCCTTTTCATTGCTCCAGCATCAATACATATCCTGGAGGGCTGCAGTTTATGCAGCCATTTGACCCAGCCTAGTGCTAAAATACCTATTTCTACTTTTCAACGGATCATCCGGACCTTGACCAGCTAAAGCAGGTGTTATAGTGCTAGGCCGGGACAAAACCCTACACACACTGTGGCCCATCGGGAGCAGGGGTGACGAGCACTACCCTACTGTTGGGAAGTGCATCCTAGGGAGTACACATTATATTATGGCACTATCATGTATTTTTACATGAACCTCTCACATCAACAATACGTTGTAATGTGAGAGGTTAATGTGAGCCCCTGACCCAGAATCCTCAGGGTATGGTGTTATAACAGATAAATGAGCATGGAGCAGTCTGTCTTATTCAAGCCTGACAAGTCAATGACAAATTGGGCTGCTCTCAATACACCAGGGACCTTGGCGACGAGAGGGACGAAGGGAGAAAGAGAGAGCGAGTGAAACACTACATCTCACAAATATGCACAAATCAATAAAGAGGCAGGTGGAAGACATTTACAAGGAAGGCAGGGTTAAGCAACTGACACAATTTGTTCCGTTAGGTTATTCATTGCTTTTACCCATCAGTGAAAAGGAAGGACATTTGTTTGGTTTATAACCAAATCAAACATGTAACACAACATTGTTAAGTGCAAAATATCACATAATGCGAAGGGGATGATTATTCACTAAATTCCATTGGTTATACAGCTCTTGCTGCTTGAAGCATGACCAATCACATTTTCTGAAGTCTCGCGCCAGCTAATAAGCACTCTGCTGAACAGCGCTTGTTGACACATGGGGCCTGACTATCATGCAATTACAATACATATTAGCATGAACGTATATTGCTGTTGAAACATGGAGGAACATTGCTTTCTTCAGAAATAATGTGCAATGTTCTTTAGTTCTAGCATTCTCTAATAGTCTCACTCAGATTTCTGACTAGTGTGTTAGAGTAATGAGTGTATGTCATGTTTCGTTAGCATCAGCGCATTATAGGTGTGTTTGGAGTGAGTCGGGTGACCTGGTAGCCACTCTGTGCACTGTGTTTGTCTGAGCTGTGCAAGGAGCAGTTGTGGGCCTTTGTGTTCCCATGGCTGGGGTCCACATCCAGGGCCCATGGCCCCATTAACATGCTCTCAGCTTCAGCACTATAACATCCCTATAGTGTCTTGTATAGCAAATTTGGCCTGCGGGTGTTTTTATTTGGCCCCAAAGTGGATTAACTTTTTGTGCAAGTGCTGGTTGAGGTGAGGAGGAGGATTATTTAAGATACTGTTTGAAAAGGTAGGGTTTCAGATGTTTTCGGAAGATGGGCAGGGACTCCACATTACATACCCTCATTACTGTCCTAGCTTCAGGGGAAGCTGGTTCCACAGTTGGGGTGCCAGGACAGAGAAGAGCTTGGACTGTAGAGGTGGGGGCCAAGAGACCTGAGGTGGCAGAATGGAGTGCTTGGTTTGTTGTGTAGGGTTTGAGCATAGCATGAAGTTAGGGAGGGGCAGTTCCACTTGCTGTTCCGTAGGTAAACACCATGGTCTTGTAGTGGATGCAAGCTTCAACTTGAAGCCAGTGGAGTGTGCGGAGGAGTGGGGTGACATGAGAGAACTCGGGAAGGTTGAAAACCAGGCGGGCTTTGCCTTCTGGATAAGTTGCAGGGGTATGATGGCACAAGCGGGGAGCCCAGCCAACAGCGAGTTGCAGTAGTCCAGACAGGAGAGGACAAGTTTCTGGATTAGGACCTGCGCCGCTTGCTGTGTGAGGTAGGGTCGTACTCTTCGGATGTTGTAGAGCACGAACCTGCAGGAGTGAGTCACTGCTTTGACGTTTGCAGAGAACAACAGGGTGTTGACCAGGGTCACGCCAAGATTATTTGCACTCTGGGAGGGCGACACTGTGGAGTTGTCAACCGTGATGGAGAGGTCTTTGAGCGGGTAGGCCTTCCCCGGGAGGAAGAGCAGTTCCGTCTTGTCGAGGTTGAGCTTGAGGTGGTGGGCCGACATCCAAGTTGAGATATCTTCCAGGTGCACAGAGACGCGTGTCGCCACCTGGGTGTAGTTCAGTGTCATACACATAGCAATGATAGGAGAGACCATGTCAGGATATGACGGAGCCAAGTGACTTGGTGTATATAGAGAAGAGGAGAGGAACTAGAACTGAGCCCTGGGGACATCAGTAGTGAGAGTATGTGGTGCAGACACAGATCTTCTCCACGTCACCTGGTAGGAGCGGCCTGCCAGGTAGGATGCAATCCAAGAGTGTGCATAGCCTGAGACGCCCAGCCCTAAGAGGGTGGAGAGGAGGATCTGATGGTTCACGTTGTCAAAGGCAGCGGACTGATCTAGGAGGATGAGAACAGAGGAGAGAGAGTCAGCTTTGGCAGTGCGGAGAGCCTCCGTGACACAGAGAAGAGCTGTCTCGGTTGAGTAACCCATCTTGAAGCCTGACTGGTTAGGGTCAATAAGATCGTTCTGAGAAAGATAATGAGAAAGTTGATCAGAGACAGCACGCTCAAGTGTTTTGGAAAGAAAAGAAAGAAGGGATTCAGGTCTGTAGTTTTGACGTCAGTGGAGTCGAGGGATGGAGCAACTCGGGCCATTTTGAAGTCAGAGGGGATGCAGCCAGTGGTCAGGGATTAGTTGATGAGGGAAGTGAGGAATGGGAGAAGGTCTCCAGAGATGGTCTGGAGAAGGGAGGAGGGGATGGGGTCGAGCGGGCAGGTTGTCGGGCGGCCAGACCTCACTAGTCGCAGGATGTCATCTAGAGAGAGAGGGGAGGAAGAGGTCAGGGCGTAGGGTAGTTCTGTGTGAGTGAGACCAATGGACTCAATAGGCTGAGTGAATGAGTAGCAGATATCGTCAACCTTTTTTTCAAAGGTATACAAATGTAAGCAAGGTTTGAAATGATTATGTTTTAGTCAAACATTATATCTGTTTGGGCTTCTTGCAGTCAACAAATTATTTTGAATTATGTTTACATTTTAGTCAATGCTCTTATCCAGAGCGAATTACATGAGCAATTAGGGCCCTTGCTCAAGGGCACATATATCAATTAATCCAATTTATTTATAAAGCCCTTTCTACATCAGCAGATGTCACAAAGTGCTATACAGAAAACCAAGCCTAAAACCCCAAACAGCAAGCAATGCAGATGTAGAAGCACGGTGGCTAGGAAAACCTCCCCAGAAAGGCAGAAATCTAGGAAGAAACTTAGAGAGGAACCAGGCTCTGAGGGGTGGCCAGTCCCCTTCTGGCTGTGCCGGGTGGAGATTATAACAGTACATGGCCATTAAGGCCAGATTTTTCTCCAAGATGTTCAAATGTTCATAGATGACCAGCAGGGTCAAATGCTGGCATGGGGATTCGAACCAGTGACCTTTTGATTACTGGCAAAAAGCTCTAAACCGCTAGGCTACATGCCGACCCTGCCTTTACTGGCCACCCGACCATCCGCTCAAGAAAAAAATTGGCCCGCGGCTGAATCTAGTTGATGATCCCTGTTGTATAGTAATAATACAGTAAATATTCTTATCATCATATTTTCTACAGCTTTCATCCTACGGTACAGTGGCTTGCGAAAGTATTCACCCCCCTTGGCATTTTTCCTATTTTGTTGCCTTACAACCTGGAATTAAAATACATTTTGGGGGGTTTGTATCATTTGATTTACACAACATGCCTACTACTTTGAAGATGAAAAATGTGTTTTATTGTGAAACAAACAAGAAATAAGACAAAAAACTGAAAACTTGAGCGTGCATAACTATTCACCCCCCCAAAGTCAATACTTTGTAGAGCCACCTTTTCAGAAATTATAGCTGCAAGTCTCTTGGGGTATGTCTCTATAAGCTTGGCACATCTAGCCACTGGGATTTTTGCCCATTCTTCAAGGCAAAACTGCTCCAGCTCCTTCAAGTTGGATGGGTTCCGCTGGTGTACAGCAATCTTTAAGTCATACCACAGATTCTCAATTGGATTGAGGTCTGGGCTTTGACTAGGCCATTCCAAGACATTTAAATGTTTCCCCTTAAATCTCTAGTGTTGCTTTAGCAGTATGCTTAGGGTCATTGTCCTGCTGGAAGGTGAACCTTCGTTCCAGTCTCAAATCTTTGGAAGACTGAAACAGGTTTCCCTCAAGAATTTCCCTGTATTTAGCGCCATCCATCATTCCTTCAATTCTGACCAGTTTCCCAGTCCCTGCCGATGAAAAACATGGTGTTCTCGGGGTGATGAGAGGTGTTGGGTTTACGCCAGACATTTTCCTTGATGGCCAAAAAGCTCAATTTTAGTCTCATCTGACCAGAGTACCTTCTTCCATATGTTTGGGGAGTCCCCACATGCCTTTTTGCGAACACCAAATGTGTTTGCTTATTTTTTTCTTTAAGCAATGGCTTTTTTCTGGCCACTCTTCCGTAAAGCCCAGCTCTGTGGAGTGTACGGCTTAAAGTGGTCCTATGGACAGATACTCCAATATCCGCTGTGGAGTTTTGCAGCTCCTTCAGGGTTATCTTTGGTCTCTTTGTTGCCTGTCTGATTAATGCCCTCCTTGCCTGGTCCGTGAGTTTTGGTGGGCGGCCCTCTTGGCAGGTTTGTTGTGGTGCCATATTCTTTCAATTTTTTAATAATGGATTTAATGGTGCTCCGTGGGATGTTCAAAGTTTCTGATATTTTTTTTATAACCCAACCCTGATCTGTACTTCTCCACAACTTTGTCCCTGACCTGTTTGGAGAGCTCCTTGGTCTTCATGGTGCCGCTTGCTTGGTGGTGCCCCTTGCTTAGTGGTGTTGCAGACTCTAGGGCCTTTCAGAACAGGTCTATATATACTGAGATCATATGGCAGATCATGTGACACTTAGATTGCACACAGGTGGACTTTATTTAACTAATTATGTGACTTCTGAAGGTAATTAGTTGCACTAGATCTTGTTTAGAGGCTTCATAGCAAAGGGGGTGAATACATATGCATGCACCACTTTTCCGTTATTTATTTTGTGAAATTTTTTGAAACAAGTCATTTTTTTCATTTCACTTCACCAATTTGGACTATTTTGTGTATGTCCATTACATGAAATCCAAATAAAAATCCATTTAAATTACAGGTTGTAATGCAACAATATACGAAAAGCGCCAAAGGGGATGAATACTTTTACAAGGCACTGTACAGACGAGAAGTTTAAGTCTGTATCGTGGTGTTATTGTTGAGGTCATTTAGTCTGAGCCTGGTAAATACACCTTATGTGTATGATCTGTAAACTCTCAGAGGTGACTTACCGAGACAGTTGCCGAGATAAACTGCACATACGGGCCAATTTGGCCTTTGCTCCCCTCCGAGCTTAGTGATGCATCTGCCGCGGCTTACCTGTCTTAGACTAACCTATTATCTGAACAATATATAACATTCGCTGCAGTGGTATAACATCTTGTGTGCACAATGAAAAGTGTGTCCATGCATGCAGACGGGGGGATATTTAAAAGTAAGAACTTCCTGTCTTCTTTACTTTGACTTTTAAAATCAACCGCAACCAAAGGCTCTGCCATTTCACTGCAGCCTGCGGAGATGGCCAGAAATTACTACAAGCCCAGAATCTGTGAATAATTCAGGAGGTGAGAGAGCCTTTTTCTAGAATATCTCTTTGTGGTGTACTTAACCATGACAAGGACACTGCCCTAATTACTATTTAGAGCAGGAGTTTAAAAACACTCTGCGGCATAGTTGCATAGCTGTGAGAATCGTAATGGCACGCTGACTTGAATAAAAATCTTTGAAATAAATTGTGTCCATTGATACAAAACCCTATCTGTAGGTCATGCACTCCAAAGACAGCATATCCTTATTAAAAAGTTTTAAAATAAACTTTATTTCACCCAATGAGTCCCACCGTCGTGCCAGCATGATTTAGGTCGTCTACCACTTTTAAACATTGTGTGTTTGCGCTACAGACTTCTGGGTTGTACCATTGGATTTTCTATTCATTCTGCATCCGTTGGCACCAATCATTGGGTGGTAAACAGGGGCTGAGCTAGAGCAGTTTTTGTGGGACAAGGGGGGATCCAGAAGGGGCCCGGGACCAGGTCTTCTTTTTTTTTTTTACAAAAACGTCTGTAGAGTCAGAATGGTTTGAGCTACAATCTATTAAAAGCTATCTATGAAAAAGCTGTTTTGCTCTATGATGCTCACAAGCTACACAAGAGTCATTAGAAGGTAAGGGGTTCTTCTACATAGAAGATCATAGGAAATCCCAGGACATAGTATATATAATACTGTAATAAGCTCACCTAGTTACTGTCACAAACTCCAAACTCCACACAGTTGTCACTGACTAGTTGGATGTTAATTTCCCACTAAGCAAACAATTTTGGTTAAGCAAACATTCATCTAAATTCATTTTTATCAGGTTTTTGCTTTGGCAGATAAAACTCATGAATGCAACTGTTTATGTCAAATTGTGTTCTGCTTGTAGCCCTGGTTGTCCTGAAAATAATTGTGTGGCTAAATATAAGAACTGGACTAGGGTTAACAACTATCTGCCAATCGTACTTGTCAGCAAAAGGACAGTGCATTCATAAACATGTGTTTCTCGCTACAGATTATGTATCATTCAGTGATGATATTCTCTTAGACCGACTTCATAGGAAATGGCAGACACACATAACTGACTCATAAAAATGCAAATGTCCTTTATGAGAAATGCTTTCCTGCATCCGCTCATATTGTCACTTGGACAATGGGAATGGGCACGATCCCATTAAGCCAAATTGTGATCAGTGTTAGGAAAATTAGATTTAATTTACGACCAAGGTTCAGGTTGTTGTAATCAAACCTATAGGGAGCTCTGGCAGGCCTGGCAACCACACTTGATATGAATCATTTGGATTGGAGAACGAGAGAGAAAGGAGAAGTCAACCAACAGTCACAGTTAAATACGAGTGCAAGATGTGTGCCACAAACAAGGGCTGAAGATTGCATAAAAATGGCACTTGAGGGGATAGCAGCCATTTTACATGCTATTGTGCAATTTCTTTTTTGTTGTTGTTGATCTTAACTTTTTTTGGTCCATAATGATTCCGCCATCGTTTCCTATGACCGAAAAGAGCTTCTGGACATTAGAACAGCTTCACTAACCTTGGATGAAGACTTCTACTTCAATGAGTCGGAGGTGAAGGACACATTGATTATCCCGGAGCAGGGCCAAATCCCCAACACTCAGAGAAGGAGGAGGCGGGCCTATAGAGGCCGACGTGTGGGATACTTGACGAGACTACGTTGAAGAGTGGATAAACAGCCTCTACCCTCCGTTCTATTGGCGAACATGCAATCACTGGAGAATAAACTGGACAAGCTCAGTTCGAGACTATCCTATCAACGTGATCTGAAGAACTGTAATATCCTATGTTACTCACAGTCGTGGCTGAACAAGGACGTGGAAAATATAAATCTAGCTGGTTTTTCTATACATCGGCAGGACAGAATGGTAGCGTCGGGGAAGCTCAGGGGAGGGGGTGTGTGTCTCTTTGATAACAACAGCTGTTTCGCGCTCTCTAATATTAAGGAAGGCTCAAGGTTCTGCTCGCCTGAGTTAGAATACCTTACGATAAGCTGTAGACCATTCTATTTACCAAGAACTCATCAAGCTGTATAGGGCCCTAAACAAACAAGAAAATGCTCACCCAGAGGTGGCGCTCCTAGTGGCCGGTGATTTTAATTCAGGAAAACTGAAATCAGTTTTGCCTAATTTCTACCAGCATGTCACCTGTGCAACTAGAGGCAAAAAAACTCTAGATCTCATTGACAAGCAAAACTCAACCAGGAAGTACCAGTAACGCGCTCAATACGGAAGTGGTCCGATGAAGCGGATGCTAAGCTACAGGACTGTTTCTCTAGCACAGACTGGAATATGTTCCGGGATTCGTCCAATGGCATTGAAGAATTTAACATATCAGTCACCGGCTGCATTGACCCCCTTTTTTTTGCACTGACATTCTTGCACTGGCTCTATGCACACACTAGACTCTACCCACATACTCACACATATTACACTGACAGTCCAACACACACACACACACACACTCACACACTACATACGCTCACACACACAAAACACACACACACATATGCATATTGACGCCACACACACAGACACAATGTCACACTCTTCCCATACACTGCAGCTACTCTGTTTATTATCTATCCTGATTGGATAGTCACTTTTACCCCTACCTACATGTACAGTACCAGTCAAAAGTTTGGACACACCTACTCATTCAAGGGTTTTTCTTAATTTTTACTATTTTCTACATTGGAGAATAATAGTGAAGACATCAAAACTATGAAATAACACATATGGAATCATGTAGTAACCAAAAAAGTGTTAAACAAATCAAGATTTATGTTACTTTGCCTTGATGACAGCTTTGCACACTCTTGGCATTCTCTCAACCAGCTTCACCTGGAATGCTTTTCCAACAGTTTTGAAGGAGTTCCCACATATGCTGAGCACTTGTTGGCTGCTTTTCATTCACTCTGCTGTCTGACTCACCCCAAACCATCTCAATTGGGTTGAGGTCGGGGGATTGTGGAGGCCAGGTCATCTGATGCAGCACTCCATCACTCTCCTTCTTGGTAAAATAGCCCTTACACATCCTGGAGGTGTGTTGGGGTTATTGTCCTGTCGAAAACAAATGATAGTCCCACTACGCCCAAAGCAGATGGGATGGCGTATCGCTGCAGAATGCTGTGGTAGCCATGCTGGTTAAGTGTGCCTTGAATTCTAAATAAATCACAGACAGTGTCACCAGCAAAGCACCCCCACATCATCACACCTCCTCCTCCATGCTTTACGGTGGGAACTACACATGCGGAGATCATCTGTTCACCCACACCGCGTCTCACAAAGACAGCGGTTGGAATCAAAAATCTCCAATTTGGACTCCAGACCAAAGGACAAATTTCCACCGGTCTAATGTCCATTGCTCATGTTTCTTGGCCCAAGCAGGTCTCTTCTTCTTATTGGTGTCCTTTAGTAGTGGTTTATTTGCAGCAATTCAACCATGAAGGCCTGATTCACACAGTCCCCTCTGAAGCATTTATTTGGGCTGCAATTTCTGAGGCTGGTAACTCTAATGAACTTATCCTCTGCATGGAATGGGTCTTCCATTCCTGTGGCGTTCCTCATGAGAGCCAGTTTCATTATAGCGCTTGATGGTTTTTGCTACTGCACTTGATGAAACTTGAAAGGTTCTTGAAATGTTCCGTATTGACTGACATTAATGTCTTAAAGTAATGATGGACTGTCGTTTCTCTTTGCTTATTTCAGTTGTTCTTGCCATAATATGGACTTGGTCTTTTACCAAATAGGGCTATCTTCTGTATACCCCCCTACCTTGTCACAACACAACTGACTGGCTCAAACGCATTAAGAAGGAAAGAAATTCCACAAATTAACTTTTAAGAAGGCACACCTGTTAATTGAAATGCATTCCAGGTGACTACCCCATGAAGCTGGTTGAGAGAATGCCAAGAGTGTGCAAAGCTGTCATCAAGGCAAAGAATCTCAAATATAACATATATTTTGATTTGTTTAACACTTTTTTGGTTACTACATGATTCTGTATGTGTTATTTCATAGTTTTGATATCTTCACTATTACTCTACAATGTAAAACAAAAGTAAAAATAAAGAAAAACCCTTGAATGAGTAGGTGTGTCCAAACTTTTGACTGGTAGTGTACATATTACCTCAATTACCTCGACTACCTCGTACCCATGCACATTGACTCGGTACCAGAACTCCTTGTATATATCGTTATATAAGTCCACACCTGTTGTATTCGGTGCATGTGACAAATAGAATTTGATTTGATTGCTGAAGCGGGCAGGGATAGATCAAATAGTTTCAGCCCAACCTGGGGTCTTTTTGTCTCAAACTAAATGAGAAGTAGCAATCGATCGTGCCAAGTGGAGCAAGACAGGTGTAAGGGAATTGAAAATTATTCCCGGTGCATGTAGAAGTCGTTCCCAGACAGGGAGAGACACATTCATCAGCCAGCTCTGGCCTCGGCAGTAGGCATAACTGAACAGGAGCCATAAAACTATCTCCTGAGGAACCAATTGTTATCAGCCTTTCTATGGCTTGAAATACAAAACCAGCCTCTCTCTCTGTCAGAACTGGAAGAGGCTTCCCATCACAAACAATATGGATTGCTGTAATCTATACTTACTAACTCAATACAGATCAGTTCTCAATTTAGAAAGAACAAATTATATCGTGATGTGTTCCATTTATGATGTGGTTTGTCATTGTTCCATGATCAATTAAGGAAAAACAAAATAATTGTTGTAATATGCTTTTTCTGTCACCACCACATCAACACCAATGAAAAAAAATGGATTTCCTTTTATGATATGCGTCACTGCTCGTGCACAGGGAAGAGTGTTGAATTTTTACGGCCATTGTTAAAGTTTAGCAATATGGACAGTGGAGGTGTAAAAGAGATGGTGCTTGGCCATGAGTCTAAATCACTTGGCGTGATGAGGGCCATAAGAAACCACTGGAGAAGGGAAGAGAGATGGCAGGCCCTTTTATAGTGCACTAATTACGCTGTAAATGTGAGTGGTGGTAACATTAAGCATCGTTGAGACAATCTAAAGGGAAATTATGCATCACAATTAATTGGGAATCAGGGAGTTGGTCGAGCTCGCCATTTTTTATTTATGGGCAGGTTTTTAGCTCCGGCCTTCGTATCCGTTGATTACCCCCTTGGTTTAACGGTCATGGAGGTTAACAGTCCATTCTCCTCTTCTTGGAGAACAGAGGAGTTTCCTAGCTGTACGGTAGTAGCAGTCCTGACAAGCCCTAGGCCAGGCTATCTCAAGGGTGAGGAGGAATGGAGATCTAATGAGAAACCTCACATATTTATCTTCCTTTATATGAAACCCCTGAGTGTCTTGGCCCTGAATGCTGTGGCTAATTGCAGTTATTTAGTGTGAATTTAGTGTGACTGGGGCATCGGCGCTGCTCCTCTGAGCTGCTCCGAGTAGTATTTACCTGTCTGGACCAGCGGAGGCTGCTGAGGGGAGGACCGCTCATAATAATGGCTGGAACGGAGCGAATGGAATGGCATCAAACCATGTGTTTGATGTATTTGATACCATTCCACCTATACCGCTCCAGCCATTACCACGAGCCCTTCCTCCCCAATTAAGGTGCCACCGCCTCCTGTAGTCTGGACTGTATCTGATTTGGCAGTTAGGAGCAGTTAGATCTGTGCCTGGTCTGTTTTCTCCAAATCAAAGCCAGAGAACAGCCACATTTGGGTATAAATTAGCGTATGTTTGTGCAGCAGAAAGTACCTTAGCTTAGTGATGAGCTTTGAGGGCACTATGTTGTTGAACACTGAGCTGTAGTCAATGACTAGCATTCTCACATATGTGTTCCTCTTGTCCAGGTGGGAAAGGGCAGTGTGGAGTGCAATAGAGATTGCATCATCTGTGGATCTGTTGGGGCGGTATGCAAATTGGAGTGGGTCTAGGGTTTCTGAGATAATGGTGTTGATGTGAGCCATGACCAGCCTTTCAAAGCACTTCATGGCTACAGACGTCAGTGCTATGGGTCGGTAGTCATTTAGGCAGGTTATCTTAGTGTCCTTGGGCACGGGGACTATGGTGGTCTGCTTGAAACATGTTGGTATTACAGACTCAGTCAGGGACATGTTGAAAATGTCGGTGAAGACAGCATATGCTCGGAGTACACGTCCTGGTAATCCGTCTGGTCCTGCGGCCTTGTGAATGTTGACCTGCTTAAAAGTCTTACTCACATCGGCTACGGAGAGCGTGATCACATAGTCATCCGGAACAGCTGGTGCTCTCATGCATGCTTCAGTGTTGCTTGCCTCGAAGCGAGCATAGAAGTGGTTTAGCTCATCTGGTAGGCTTGTGTCACTGGGCAGCTCGCGGCTGTGCTTCCCTTTGTAGTCTGTAATAGTTTTCAAGCCCTGCCACATCCGACGAGTGTCAGAGCCGGTGTAGTATGATTCAATCTTAGTCCTGTATTGACTCTTTGCCTGTTTGACGGTTCGTCGGAGGGCATAGCGGGATTTCTTATAAGCGTCCGGGTTAGAGTCCCGCTCCTTGAAAGCGGCAGCTCTACCCTTTAGCTCAGTGTGGATGTTGCCTGTAATCCATGGCTTCTGGTTGGGGTATGTACGTACGGTCACTGTGGGGACGACGTCATCGATGCACTTATTGATGAAGCCAGTGACTGATGTGGTGTACTCCTCAATACTATCTGAAGAATCCCGGAACATGTTCCAGTCTGTGCTAGCAAAACAGTCCTGTAGCTTAGCATCTGCGTCATCTGACCACTTTTTTATTAACTGAGTCACTGGTGCTTCCTGCTTTAGTTTTTGCTTATAAGCAGGAATCAGGAGGATAGAGTTATGGTCAGATTTTCAAAATGGAGGGCGAGGGAGAGCTTTGTTTGCGTCTCTGTTTGTGGAGTAAAGGTGGTCTAGAGTTTTTTTCCTCTGGATGCACATTTAACATGCTGGTAGAAATTAGGTTGAACGGATTTGAGTTTCCCTGCATTAAAGTCCCCGGCCACTAGGAGCGCTGCCTCTGGATGAGCGTTTTCCTGTTTAGCTATGGCTTTATACAGCTCATTGAGTGCAATCTTAATGCCAGCATTGGTTTGTGGTGGTAAATAGACAGCTATGAAAAATATAGATGAAAACTCTCTTGGTAAATAGTGTGTACAGCTTATCATAAGATACTCTACCTCAGGCGAGCAAAACCTCGAGACTTCCTTAGTATTTGATTTTGTGCACCAGCTGTTGTTTACAAATATACACAGACCACCACCCCTTGTCTTACAGGAGTCAGCCGTTCTATCCTGCCGATGTAGCGTATAGCCCGCTAGCTGTATGTTGTCCATGTCGTCATTCAGCCACGACTCGTGAAACATAAGAAATTACAGTTTTTAATGTCCCGTTGGTAGGATAACCGTACTCTTAGGTCATCTAATTTATTTTCCAATGATTGAAGATTGGCTAATAGGATTGATGGAAGAGGCAGTTTACTCGCTCGCCATCGGATCCTTACGAGGCACCCCGACCTACGTCCACGATATCTTCGTCTCTTTCTCCTGCGAATGACGGGGATTTGGGCCTTGTCGGGTGTCTGTAGGATATCCTTCGCATCTGACTCGTTGAAGAAAAAATCTTCGTCCAATACGAGGTGAGTAATTGCTGTCCTGATATCCAGAAGCTTTTTTTTGGTTATAAGAGACGATGGCAGAAACATTATGTACAGAATCAATTGCAAATAACGCGAAAAAACACACATAATAGAGGGCTGTAAAACGGCAGCCATCTTCTCCGGCGCCACTCCCAGAGTGGCAGCTTGTTGGGTGGATCTCTGGGCTGTCTTGAGGGAGTCCTGCAGTGACCAGGGAGAGACTCACCTCCATCAGGATCAGATGGAGCCTCAACACTGCTCTGCACCACTGTTCCCCCCCATCCAACATATTTAGGAATCCTCTCTACCACACTGGTTTGGCCAGCACTCAGGACATTCAGACAGAGTGCTCGAGAGTGAAGGGGATCCCTTCAGATTGGCACAGCGGTATAACCTCACTGTGGGACTTTGAGAATAACTTGTAGATGTGTGAAACGACAGTACAGAGAAAGGAGTAGGGAAGCGATGCAGGCTATAGATGGAGGAAAACAATCACTAACGCAAACAGCAACAGTGCCTTGTACTGTCCTTGTATAGTGACAGTCACTGGCATGAGGAGGCCCCTAACATCAATGTTTAAGATGGCCGTAAACGTTATACTGGGCTTGTGCTTTCTCTCGGCCCTGAGCAGAAAACAAGACAGAGCCTTGAATAAACCCACCTACTCCAGGAAATGTTTTTTATAGAAAACTTTAGGAAAAGAAATGTCAAATCAAATCAAATCAAATGTTATTTGTCACATGTGCCGAACACAACAGGTGTAGACCTTACCATGAAATGCTTACTTACAAGCCCTTAACCAACAATGCAATTCAAGAAATAGAGTTAAGAAAATATTGTCTAAATAAACTAAAGTTAAAAAAATAATAAAAAGTGAGATTCTTTGAGAAGTTGAACAACTATCATGAGTCCATCAATTTCATGCTTGGTGAGAAGAAGGTGCAATTCAAGTGTCTACAATTTGAACTACAATTTGAGTCTGACAAATTGTGTTTTGCAGTGAATTGTTGGATACTGGAAGCACTTCAGTTTAGGTCACTATTTCTGCCCTATGCAATGCTGAATATCAACCAGTTTGTGCAAGAGATATTGGTATTTTTGTGGTATACTGCAGACCCAGATTTCACCTTAGACCACTGTTTGTTGACTCCTATGAAAAACCTACTGTATACATCATGCTGTAAAAGGATGTAGAGAAAAACAGAGAAAGAAGATGAAAAATGGGACTTGAGAAGGTGGGATTGTCATAAATCATATGAATGGATTTCCATATTCACCTTTGTTGTTAAGTCTACACTATTTCATTTCTCCCTAGAAATAATGGCCCACCATGACTCTGTGTGTGCATGCGTGTGTGTATGGATGTGCAATTGTGTGTGTGTGTATTGTGTGTGTCCCTGTTTGTGTTAGAATAAATAATGTCTCATTGCGCCGCGCCTCCCACCTCCATATTTTACCCTCTCTATCCGACTCATTGAGTGCCCAATATTTCACGGCAGCAGTCACAGTGTGTTGAATTATGCTGCCTTCCATTTTAATTCAGCCTCTTAAATAACATCACTTCAGTTAGCCCTCAGTACTCCCACTTGAGTGTCGGGTGTTATTAAAAGGTCATGAGCAAGTTGGTCAATGGGCTTACTATGGGAAAATACCCTCTCAGTATACTACGACGCTAGCTAGATCTATTCAGGATTTTCTAAAGCTAGCCAGTCTCAGTTCTTACTCAGGCTTCATCCATGTTACGAAGGTGGATATTGATCCAGCACCTGCTGCCAACTCAAGCCAGGTTTGTAAATGAACGTGCATGTCACACGTGGATAGCCCAACGAGTCAAAAGCCGAACTCTTCATTGAGACACTGTTGAAACAGCTATCCATGGGCAAGTCAGTGCCACGTTTACATTTTTGCTGAAATAAATGAAAGAGAAGTAATCCTGCAATTCAAGCTATGGTGGGAGATATGCTACTAGAAGTGCCGCCTTTTTTTTATTAGACGTATCGTTAATGCCGTATTTGGTGTGCTTTGGTGTGCTTTGGTGTGCTTTATCAATGAAAGAGATCCCCTTTTTTTTTCACTCCTATCGATAAAATCATTGTTACTGCGTGTGAAGTTGCAAATGTATCCCGTCATCACTAAATGTGTGTAGTGTGATAGGTATTTTAATATTATATTTTAACACATAGAACATTTGAATAATAAAATATTTAATCAAATGAAGGGGATGATGACTCAGTCTTTGCGAGAGGGAGTGAATATGATTTCATTGGTCCTCAACTTGCACCTCAGACACTTCATTCAGGATAAAGCGGCGTTAGCCTTCCCTGAAGCAGGTTAGAGTTTAGGATTCATTGCCATAGAAATTGACTGTACATGGCTAAAACTAGAGCCACCTACGTGTCAACGGTTATCCCTAGTTGAACTCAGAATTGACCAAAGTTAGCTCGCTAACTCCGCTATCCTGCTTTGTAGTATACCCCTCTGGCCTCTGAACAGAACACAGAGTTTTTTCACCACTCACGTTGACTCTGGGTAGTTGATGTAGCTACAGCAGAGAATACCCAGCCTGCTCTTCTCTGATAAGATAAACATCTTATCTGGTGAAAAACTGTGACTTGATCAATTATCCTACCTTAAGTCTCTGAGCAATTACCTGATTAACGCAGTTAGTCTGGAGACTTCATTTCTTATGGATCTCTTTCCGTGGAATGCTTAGGTAATGGCTGGGGAATACTTGGTTTGGCTCACACCAGGTCTATCTGTAACAGGAGCGAGATCGAGAGACAACAGGTAGCTTAAAATAAGAATGTGAAGAAAATGATGAGTCAACCTCAGGTCTTATCTGAACTCCCTCTCTGTCTACTCACTCTCCATATCCCCCTCTGCCCTCATACAAGACGGTCTGTAGATGTAAATTCAGAATGAGTAAATGGCTGCAGATGCAGGATCGTAATTTGATCACCTTGTTGCAGGAGAACTTGTGCCGGGAGGCTAGGGTCAGTCTGTCCTATCTGGTGAAGTTCTCCTGTCGTATCTGGTGTCCTGTGTGAACCTAAGTATGCTCCCTCTAATTCTCCCTAATTCTAACCCTTTTCCTAACCTTAACCTAATTCTCCTAACCTGCTGCATAAGTTCTAACCTGCTACGATAAGTCAAATCTGACAAAAGCTGTATACCATCTAGTCAAAACCCGCCAACGTTGTTTCTGATGGTGGCTGGGTGGTATATAATAATATATAATGATAATAATAATATATACGTAGACTTTTAAATATGGAATTAAGATGATTTTAAAACAAACAAAAAAGAGAAGCAACTTAACAAGAGATGATGCATAGCAAATGTCTGTAACTCATGAAAGAGAAAAGAAACAGAGAGATATGTTTTTCTTTAAGCTAATCTTGTAAAAAAAAATCTAATTGAAGTAAAGCCCAGCATGTGTTTACTACAGTGTTCCGGAAGCATCAGTCCACCTGATTGACAGGCCAGATGAAAAGTTCCTCAGCCAAAGCCTTTTTTCTCATTCTCGCCCTTCCTTTCCTCCCTCCTAGTTTCCGGCGATAAGAATGCACAGAGTAATTACAGCCCAGAGTTACTGGTTTTACATCAATAGTGCTGCTTTGGCTGAATAAAATGGGAAAACGACAGCATGTTCCCGGACTGATAAAAAATCCTTTGGTCTTCACTTTCAGGCTTTTAATACAACACATTCTTTGATTGACGGCACTGTATTTCTTATGCAAGAGGAAGTGACCACAAAAAGGTTAAGTGACAACGCCAGGCACGTCACACAGTCAGGAAATGGCAAATATTTGCTCTTATTGATTTAATGTATAATAAACATCTAGGAGGAGTTACTGAAATCTTGTCTCTATAGCGCTTGACTGCAGTTCATAAAATAATTAAACTATTTCACCTATTTCACCTTATCCAGTAGCATCCAATGGGTCACCAATCTGCCCGCATTGAATGCATTGACATTTTTCCAAAGTGTTACAGGGATTTTTTCCAAGCGTCCAAGTCAACCCAGCGTACACACGATGTAATACGTTATTAAATTACTCTAAGCCCATTCGGTTGGATTACGATATGGTAATATCAGGTTTGTGTCTCTCCCTCCTCTGTTGCCTGTCGGAGGACGGATAATAAATAGCATATTAATGTAGTCTCACTTTATTGTGCCACGGCAACTCTCCGTGAAGGACAATAAAGAACGGAGGGAACATACTGTACATGTGCATACCATTCAGCTGTGACTGGGTCCCCCGTGGCCCTGCCGCGCTCAACCTAACCGGCTTCCTGCAGCGGCTTCAGAAGCAAGGGCATGTGGGTAGACACAGAGCACTGTAGTCAATTAAGACTTTTAAGCGCCACTTTATTCTCACAGAGTTCAGGGAAGCGCTGACCTCGTTCTACCTTCATAATGCGTGACTCTCAGTCAGTGGGTTACTCAGCAGCCTACTGTATTGACCACATCGACAAGCTGATTGAAGATACTGTAGTAGGAGGGGGTCCTTCCCCATGCCTTGTGTGGTTTGAGGTCTGGGTTGATGGAAAGGCACCCATGCACATTGTTCCATTGTGACAGCCTCTATCACAGTAACACACGAGCCCAGGCGGCAACCGCACGATTAAAGCATATGGTTTGAGTTGTTGATTAATGGTGTGTACTCTTGGTGCCGTGCAGGGGAGAATATGCTTGTCTCAAAGAATATGTTTGTCTCGGGTTTGTTCGGGTGGTTCAGTGAAACAATTTTAGTTTCTGAGGTAGAAGTTTTTGGTGAGGGAGGCCCTGCTCTCTCCGCTCCCAGATGCTTAGCCCATTTCATTCCGATCTCCTCTGCATTTTTGTAGCCATTTGCTACAGCCTGTCAACTATGCCTCTGCCTATCCCTGTTCTCTCCTCTCTGCACAGGCTACACAAACGCACCACACCGCGTGGCTGCTGCCTCTCTAACCTGGTGGTCCCTGCACGCACCACCCACGTGGAGTTCCAGGTCGCAGGCAGCCTCTGGAACTGCCGTTCTGCTGCCAACAAAGCTGACTTCATCCCAGCCTATGCCAACCTCCAGTCCCTCGACTTCCTGGCGCTGACGGAAACATGGATCACCACTGAAAACACTGCTACTCCTACTGCTCTCTCCTCGTCTGACCATGTGTTCTCGCATACCCCGGAGAGCATCTGGTCAGAGGGGGTGGTGGTACAGGAATCCTCATCTCTCCCAAGTGGACATTCTCAATTTTTCCCCTAACCCATCTGTCTATCTCCTCATTTGAATTCCATGCTGTCACAGTCACTAGCCCATTTAAGCTTAATATCCTTGTCATCTATCGCCCTCCAGGTTCCCTTGGAGAGTTCATCAATGAGCTTGACGCCTTGATAAGTTCCTTCCCTGAGGATGGCTCACCCCCTCACAGTTTTGGGGGATTTCAACCTCCCTATGTCCACATTTGACTCATTTCTCTCTGCCTCCTTCTTTCCACTTCTCTCCTCTTTTGACCTCACCTCTCACCGTCCCCCCTACTCACAAGGCAGGCAATACGCTTGACCTCATCTTCACTAGATGCTGCTCCTCTACTAATCTCACTGCAACTCCCCTCCATGTCTCCGACCACTACTTTGTTTCCCTTTCTCTCTCACTCTCCTCCCACACTACTCACTCTGCCCCTACACAGATGGTAATGCGCCGCCGCAACCTTCGGCTCTCTCTCTCCCACTACTCTCTCCTCTTCCATCCTATCATCTCTTCCCTCTGCTCAATCCTTCTCCCTCCAATCTCCTGATTCTGCCTCCTCAACCCTCCTCTCCTCCCTTTCTGCATCCTTTGACTCTCTGTGTCCCCTATCCTCCCGGCCGGCTCGGTCCTCCCCTCCAGCTCCGTGGCTTGATGACTCATTGCGAGCTCACAGAACAGAGCTCCGGGCAGCGGAGCGGAAATGGAAGAAAACTAAACTCCCTGCCGACCTGGCATCTTTTCACTCCCTCCTCTCTACATTTTCTTCATCTGTTTCTGCTGCTAAGGCCACCTTCTACCACTCTAAATTCCAAGCATCTGCCTCTAACCCTAGGAAGCTCTTTGCCACATTTTCCTCCCTCCTGAATCCCCCCCCCTCCTCTCTCTCTGTGGATGACTTCGTCAACCACTTTGAAAAGAAGGTTGACGACATCTGATCCTCGTTGTTAAGTCTAATGACACTGCTGGTCCTGCTCACACTGCCCTACCCTATGCTTTGACTTCTTTCTCCCTCTCTCTCCAGATAAAATCCTGCGACTTGTGACTGCAGGCCGCCCAACAACCTGCCCGCTTGACCCCATCCCCTCCTCCCTTCTCCAGACCATCTCCGGTGACCTTCTCCCCTACCTCACCTCGCTGATCAACTCATCCTTGACCGCTGGCCATGTCCCTTCCGTCTTCAAGAGAGCGAGAGTTGCTCCCTTCTCAAAAAACCAACACTCGACCCCCACTGATGTCAACAACTACAGACCAGTATCCCTTCTTTCTTTTCTTTCCAAAACTATTGAGCGTGCACGCCTTTAGCCAACTCTCTTGCTATCTCTCTCAGAATGACCTTCTTGATCCAAACCAATCAGGTTTCAGGACTGGTCATTCAACTGAGACTGCTCTTCTCTGTGTCACGGAGACTCTCCGCACTGCTAAAGCTAACTCTCTCTCCTCTGCTCTTGTCCTTCTAGACCTGTCTGCTGCCTTTGATACTGTGAACCATCAGATCCTCCTCTCCACCCTCTCCGAGCTGGGCATCTCCGGCGCGGCTCACTCCTGGATTGCGTCCTACCTGACCGGTCGCTTCCTACCAAGTGGCGTGGCGGGAAGCTGTCTCCGCACTACGTGCTCTCACCACTGGTGTCCCCCAGGGCTCGGTTCTAGGCCCTCTCCTTTTCTCCCTATACACCAAGTCACTTGGCTCTGTCATATCCTCACATGGCCTTTCCTATCATTGCTACGCTGACGATACACAACCAATCTTCTCCTTTCCCCCTTCTGATAACCAGGTGGCGAATCGCATCTCTGCATGTCTGGCAGACATATCAGTATGGATGACGGATCACCACCTCAAGCTGAACCCTGGCAAGACGGAGCTGCTCTTCCTCCCGGGAAGGACTGCCCGTTCCATGATCTCGCCATCACGGTTGACAACTCCGCTGTGTCCTCCTCCCAGAGTGCGAAGAGCCTAGGCGTGACCCTGGACAACACCCCTGTCGTTCTCCGCCAACATCAAGGCGGTGACCCGCTCCTGCAGGTTCATGCTCTACAACATTCGGAGAGTGCGACCCTGCCTTACACAGGAAGCGGCGCAGGTCCTGGTCCAGGCACTTGTCATCTCCCGTCTGGACTACTGCAACTCGCTGTTGGCTGGCCTCCCTGCCTGTGCCATTAAACCCCTACAACTCATCCAGAATGCCGCAGCCCGTCTGGTGTTCAACCTTCCCAAGTTCTCTCACGTCACCCCCTCCTCCGCACACTCCACTGGCTTCCAGTTGAAGCTCGCATCCGCTACAAGACCATGGTGCTTGCCTACGGAGCTGTGAGGGGAACGGCACTCCGTATCTTCAGGCTCTGATCAGTCCCTACACCCAAACGAGGGCATTGCGTTCATCCACCTCTGGCCTGCTGGCTCCCTTCCTCTGCGGAAGCATAGCTCCCGCTCAGCCCAGTCAAAACTGTTCGCTGCTCTGGCACCCCAATGGTGGAACAAGCTCCCTCACGACGCCAGGACAGCGAGTCACTCACCACCTTCCGGAGACATTTGAAACCCCCACCTCTTTAAGGAATACCTGGGATAGGATAAAGTATTCCTTCTAACCCCCCAAATTGTAAAGTGGTTATCCCACTGGCTATAGGGGTGAACGCACCAATTTGTGAGTCGCTCTGGCTAAGAGCGTCTGCTAAATGACGTTAATGTGCCCTTGAGCAAGGCACTTAACCCTAATTGCTCCTGTAAGTCGCTCTGGATAAGAGCGTCTGCTAAATGACTAAAATGTAAATGTAAATGTAATGTCTCAAAGAATATGCTTGTCTCAAAGAATATGCTTGTCTCAAAGAATATGCTTGTCTCAAAGAATATGCTTGTCTCATTACTTGAGAATAATGAAAACAAAGGAGCACAAGGCAAGACAATAATATTATTGATTGCTTTAGAGGGAAAAGATGGCATTGGTTGTTTACGCTTATCGCACAGTACAGTATGTGGAATACATGCAATATCATTGTTGTAATGGACCGTCTAATGTAAGAGTCATGTGGTAATGTCCATTTTAATGTTTGACCTATCGGCCTAATCTTTCCCTGTTGATATTTGATGGCAATTTAACACTTCATACGCCATTATGTCCTCATGAAGTAAACTATGTTAGGGTGTGTACACAACTCTATGCATTTGTATTGATGTGTGTGTGTGTGTGTGTGTGTGTGTGTGTGTGTGTGTGTGTGTGTGTGTGTGTGTGTGTATGTGTGCGTTCACACCCGCCCACACACCTACTTGTGTGTGTCCTATACAGGGGATCGATTTCAAATTTCATTCGACGGGACTTTAAAAACCCAGATAATGTCTCGGATCACTTCACTTGATCACTTCAGTGGCAAATTATGTATGAGACTCTGAAGCGCCTCACATTGATCTGTGTAAATGCTGCCCCAGGATTAGTTGTAATCTCTCCGGCAGGAACACCCAGGTCCGCTCGATAAGTCTGGGACTCAGGCTGAGCGATCAAATTATACAAGTGCCGACTCAATGGGGGCAACACGGGAGCGCTGCTCAGATGTCCTGATGAATATTAGATGGAGACATAATTGTGTTGTGTTTAACTGTGCATTGGAGTGGAGGTTGACTGAGGGCCTGCCCTGGCTCCAGTGATGTAGGCCTAGATGTATACAAGCAGCCTGAATGAACACAGGGAAATTCCTGCTTACTACAAGTCACCTCCATCAGCTCAAGGCAGAGCTACCCTAAACCTTGGTGTCCCACAAGGGCACCACAGGCTACATTTAGATGGATGGCAGGCTTCCAGGTTAGCGCACTCATTTAAGCATGTATTATTGGTCTCTGTCACTCTCGCACCAGGAAGTAAAGTTGGCATAGTCTTTGACAGGATTCCTAATACCTATGATTAGAATTTGTGATGCCCAAAAAATATTAGCACTAAGGTCATGTAATTCAGCAGCTGTCAGACTGTCAGAAAAAATTATAACATGCTAGGGCCATAAATAGCAATATTGTTGCTTCTGTATAACTAGGCCTTCAAATAGTGATATTGTTCTCATTGCATATCAATCAGTTGATCTGGTTTTCAGCTGGTGTCTCCTCGTATGCCACCATGTACATATGGTTTAGTGCATATTTAATGCAGTTTCTTTATGTTCCTCAGTGACTTACTCTATTCTATAGACTTTGACTATAATACTTATAGAATGAGGTAGCAGTTTTTCCTCAAGTCTTATTTTGGTAGCTAATTGAACACATTTACTGTATATGAAGGGCCACCTAGGAGGTAACAGGCCTTGAGGACTTAGCCTAAATGCCAATTCGCTCAGTGACAGTTTTGGCTGATAGCCCCGCTTCCCAGCTTCAATTGAGTTCACCTCTGAAGACTCAAGGTATCGGGTTACATATCCACAGCCATTGGAGGCTGGGAAGTCCCGCCTAAACTTTCATTAACTGGTCCGACTGTCCGTCAATCTGTGGTGGAAGGGTACGTCACAGGCGTGGCCTCATATGCTGCATAGCATTGGGAAGCTGAGAGTCTCCCGCATTGATGGGAAATAGTCTTATCGTTCTATGACAAACACAAATGGTTTTATATCGAATTTGATTTAAAAGAAACAATATTTTTATATGTGAAACAAAACAACTTTGTCTTCATCACAGATATATAACATTTATAGGAGATGAAAGCTGAGATCGTAACAAATTTGTAGAGTCGCTAGCCAGCTCTCGGTGGGTTTCACAAGGGGAGGGAGACGAATGAATGAAAGCTGTGCCCCAAAAAGAAGGCACATTTTCCCTACCCACTAGTTATATGATGAATTATTACAGTAATAAGGCAGCTGAAATCTTACAGT